>NC_090444.1:269448438-269751469 GCF_031143425.1 Pleurodeles waltl | reverse complement strand
AGTGGGATGCAGCTCTCTCCTGCTCCAGTGGCAATGCTCCTCTGCCTGATGATGCTATTGACACAAGAACAGGGATACCACAAAAAGGGGGGGGGAGACAGGAGAAAGACATGTTCAGTGCATGCAACACCACTTGCAACACCACTACCGTTGGCGGACACAACAGACACAGCAGCCCTCTGCACTTCGCCATGCACTTACAGTTCCTAGATTAATCACATGCCCATGGGGTACAGGGCCTAAGCCTGATTGCTCCACACCTGGAAGTCACAGGAGCCTGACTAGGTGTAGATGGCTCTAACCACTAGTGGGGTTGGGGTGCCACAAAGCTTGACTCACAAGGGACCTTGCCTACCAAGATCGCCCTGGCCTAGGGAAACCCACTGCCCACCTCCCCCACCCAGACACCTCGTAATGCGTGCAGAGTCAGCTGAATGAGAGTGTACCCTCAAGCACCCATCCAACTCCGGGTACGCCACCGCCAGAATCCGGAACATCAGGGGGTCATGGTGCGACGGGCACCCCTCCCACGTTGGGAGCCCATCCCCAGCTGGGCCTCCGCAGTCTTCTTGCTCCAGTGGCACAGGTCCTCCCATCTTTTACGGCAGTGGGTGCTCTGTCTGTGGTGGACCCCCAGGGTCCGGACGTTCTTGGCGATGGCACGGCAAATAGCCTTCTTCTGGTGAGCGCTGATCTAGAGGAATAGTCCTCTCCTCTTGAAGGTCAGGTATCAAGTGAGTGTACAGACAGAAAATGGCGGTCACGTCCGCGGCGGTGCATACCGCCACCGCCAGCGTACATTGTTATTGGCTCCTCTGACCTATAGGGCCCAATGTTAACCAGTGCAGAATTGCGCTGCGGTCTTCGACCGCCCACTGCAACGGTGTAGAACGCCAGCGCAGTTACCTCATATCCCCTTGTCCCACCTTACAGGTCAGGCAGCCGCCATTTCAGGGTGACACATGGCATTAATAATAACTGCGTCACACAAATGTAGGCCTTGAACACACACAGTTACAGGCACATTGCAGATTAATAAATGTGTGCAAATGACATTTTGTGATACCTCAGTGTTGGATGACTCTCTGCTCGCTGTTCTCCTCCATAGGGCACATCCGCTGGGGCAGGTGATGAGATGGCAGCATCCTCCGGTGTACAGACCGCTGGTGGACCTGTCGACAATGGAAGAGAGAAACATCATAGTCACCTACAGACTTGATCATGCAACAATCCAGGAATTGTGTGCCCAGTTGGAGCCAGACCTGATGTCAGCTATCCGCCATCCCACAGGGATACCCCCTCTAGTGCAGGTCCTGTCAGTACTCCATTTCCTGGGAAGTGGTTCCTTTCAAACAACAGTGGCCATTGCATTAGGGATGTCCTAGCCAATGTTCTCTAACGTGCTGTCCAGAGTGTTGTCTGCCCTGCTGAAACACATGTGCAGCAACATCGTGTTCCCTCAGGTGGAGGATTTGCCCACAGTGAAAGGTGACTTCTATGCCTTTGGACATATCCCCAACATCACTGGTGCCATTGATGGCATTGGTACCCCCCGCAGGAGTGAACAGGTGTACAGAAACCGGAAGAGCTATCATTCTATGAATGTGCAGATGGTGTATTTGGTAGAACAGTACATCTCCCATGTGAATGCCAAGTTTCCTGGCTCAGTGCATGACGCTTACATTGTGAGGAATAGCAGCATCCCTTATGCGATGGCGCAACTCCTGAGGCACCGTGTGTGGCTAATAGGTGAGGCCAAGGACCCTTTACAGTGTGAATAGGTGTCTGGGTATGGGGTTGTCCCTAAGGGTTAGTGTGTGTCTAACAGTTGTCCCTCCATATTTGCGGTGACTCTGGTTACCCCAACCTGCCATGGCTACTGACCCCAGTGAGGAATCCCAGGACGAGAGTAGAGGAATGCTACAATGAGGCACATGGGCTAACTAGGAGGGTGATTGAACGAACCTTCGGCCTCCTGAAGGCCAGATTCCAGTGCCTCCATATGACAGGTGGTTCTCTCTACTACTCACCAAAGAAGGTGTGCCAGATCATTGTGGCTTGCTGTATGCTGCACAACCTGGCTTTGCGACGCCAGGTGCCTTTTCTGCAGGAGGATGGGCCAGCTGGTGGTCTTCTGGCAGCTGTGGAGCCTGTGGACAGTGAAGAAGAGGAGGCAGGAGAAGAGGATATTGACAACAGAAACAACATAATCATGCAATACTTCCAGTAAGACACAGGTAAGCAGATGTCACTGCCTCCCATATCTCATACTCTTATTGGAGCTAGCATAAGTCTGTCATTTGCACTGAGTGTATGGACCCTGACTTGTCACTTTGCCTTTCCATTTCACAGATGTAGGTCCCACTTTGAGACCTCTGCTATATTTCCTCCAGGCCTACAGCTGTGTTACATCGGTGTGTGCACAAGTAAATTGACATTGCTAAATTCCATGGTTATTGCGAATACACATTTGTGAAACACAGACTTACTCCAGATTGTTTTGTGATTGAAGTGTGTTTATTTCTGTGCAAATAAGTGGAGGGGGGTTGTAAAATGGGCAGGGGGGCTGGTGGAGGAATTTCCATGGCAGAGTCCAGTCTATTTGTTTCACAGGTGCATTGTCCAAAGGGGCATAGGAAGTGGAGCAATGACAGTTGAAGGATGGACAGGGTGACAAAGTGGGACAGAAGGGTGACATTCAGGGGTGTCTCATTTCCTGGCAGGGGTCTTGGCAATGTTCTCTGTCTTTTTCCTGGATCTCAGGGACCGTTTGCGGGGTTGTTCTACATCTGCAGGGGGTGGGGTGCTGGTGTTGTGTTCCTGTGGCGGTGCCTCTTGTCCACTAGCACCGGCGGAGATTGAGGGCTGTTCATCATCCAGGCTAGTGTCAGGGGCCCCTTGTTGTGCCCCAGTGTCCCTCCTGGTGTTGGCAAGTTCTTGCAGCACCCCTGCAATGGTGACCAGGGTGTTGTTAATGGACTTCAGGTCCTCCCTGATCCCCAGATAGTGTTCCTCCTGCAGTCGCTGTGTCTCCTGAAACTTGGCCAGTATCATTGTCATCGTCTCCTGGGAATGATGGTAAGCTCCCATGATGATGGAGAGTGGGTTCCCTGGGCCTGTCCTCCCCCTGTCACACAGCAGTCTTCCCAGCTCCCCTATTTTCCTGAGCCTCTGTCCCCTGAACCGTGTGCCCACTGCCACTGCTCCCAGGTCCCTGATTGTCTTGGGTTGGTGGGTTTCCCTGGGTTCCCTGTAGCGGTGGACACACTGCTGATTGACATGTCCTTGGGACAGAGGGATGGGCCCGCTGGGTGGGTGCTGTGCTGGTGTTTCCTGAGGGGGAGGCTCTGTGGTGGCTTGTGCCAGTGTCAGGGGAACCGACTGTCCCGAGGTCCCTGATGGGCCGGGCAGGTCATCTTGATCCAGTTGTGCAGAGCTGCTGTCATCACTGTGGGTCTCTTCTGTGGGGGGACTGTATATGTCTGGTACCTCCTGTCCAGTGACGTTGGGTAGGGGCCCTGCAGGGGTATAAAGGCTTGATTATTGCATCTGTGTGTGCCATCGTGTGCAATGGATGAGTGACCCTGTACTCCAGTGCTTGCATTCTTGGCTTGGTCCTTGTGTGATATTTGGTTTGGAGTCTGTGTGGGTATCTGTAGTGGACATGCTTTGGTGATGGGTGTCCATGCTTTGGTGTTGCATGCAGGGCTTGGTATTGGGATGGGTGGGTTGTGATAGTGGGGCATATGTGAGGTGTTGGAGTGATGGGGGTGAGGGTCGGAGTATGTGATAGCATGCAGGTAGGGTGGGGGGGGATAAGGTAGTGAAGATTTGACTTACCAGAGTCCAGTCCTCCTGCTACTCCTGCAAGGCCCTCAGGATGCAGTATTGCCAAGACTTGCTCCTCCCATGTTGTTAGTTGTGGGGGAGGAGGTGGGGTTCCACCGCCAGTCCTGTGTACAGCAATCTGGTGTCTGGAGACCACTGAACTCACCTTCCCCCGTAGGTCGTTCCACCTCTTCCTGATGTCATCCCTTGTCCTGGGGTGCTGTTCCACGGCATTGACCATGTCCATCACCACCCACCCATCCCAATACTAAGCCCTGCATGCAACACCAATGCATGGACACCCATCACAGACCTGCATGGACACCCATCACCAAAGCATGCACACTTGAGACAATAACCTAGCCAACCAAATCACTACACACAGAAACCTAAGCTGCCAGCGCAAACATCCTCTAACAAGGCAACACACCCATGCACAATATGTCAAACGCAGAAACTATAACACTGCATTTACACCCCCACAGGTCCCCCACACAATGTCACCAGAGAGGAGGTGCCAGCAATATCCAGTGCCCACCCAGAAGAGGCTCACAGTGGTGACAGCAGCTCTGTACGCCTGGATCAGGATGACCAACCTGGCCCATCAGGGACCTCTGGACAGTCGGTCACCCAGCCACAGTCCCATACCACCACAGAGTCTTCCCCCTCAGGAAACACCACCACAGTACCCACCCTGCAGGCCCATACCTCTGTCCCAGGACACATCAATCAGCAGTGTGTCCACCAATACAGGGACCCCAGGACACCCCGCAAACACAGGACGATCAGGGACCTGGGGTCAGTGGCAGCGGGGAAGCAGGAAGGACTGCTGTGCGATGGGGAAGGACAGGCCCAGGGAACCGACTCTCCAGGAGGCACTCACCAACATCCTGGGAGCATACCACCATTCCCAGGGGACGATGGGCCAGATACTGGCCAAGTTGCAGAAGGCCAAGCAGAAGCAGGAGGGACAGTACCTGGGGATCAGGGAGGACTTGAAGGACATGCACACCACCCTGGTCACCATTGCAGGGGTGCTGGCAGACATGGCCAATACCATGAGGGAGGCAGTGGCACACCAGCGAGCCCCTGACACTAGCCACATCAATGAACAGCCCTCCACCTCCGCCGACGCTAGTGGACAGGAGGCCCTGCCACAGGAACAACAGGCCACCAGCACCCCATCACCTGCAGAAGAAGAACCACCCCACAAGCGGTCCCTGTGATCCAGGCAGAAGCCTGAGACTATTGCCAAGACCCCCACCAGGAAATAACACTCTCCTGAATGTCACTCTTGTGTCTCACTCTGGCACCCTGTCCACCTTCAACTGCCATTGCTCCACTTCCTATGCCCCCTTGGACAATGCACCTGTGATACAAATAGGCTGGAACTCTTACCTGGACTCTCCTCCATCTCCCCACAGCCCATTGCAATACCCCCCCTTATTACACAAAAATAAACTTCCTGGTAAACATCACAAGTATTGAGTCTGTCAAGTGATTGAACAATGTATTTGTTTAACAATCTGTAGACATTGCAATTCAGCTGTACAGTAACGTATAGATAGGTATGACCTGTAGTTTGCTGCAGTCAGTACACTAGGATTCAGAGTGGGGCACAGATATCTGTAAATAGACATGTGAAAGGGTACAGTAAGTGGCCATAGCAGTGGGAATATTAGCCTGCCAGTGAAAAATGACAATTCAAAACTGCAATGGAAGGTGAAGTTACAGTGTCTTACTTGTGTGTCACTGAAAATACTGTCGAATGATTGATGTTCTATTGTCCACATCCTCATCCTCTGCCTCATCTTCGTCACTGTCCACAGGCTCCACCGCTGCCACACGCCCATCTCCAGCCTCATTCTCCTGCAGAAAAGGCATCTAGCGACGTAAGGCAAGGTTGTGAAACATGCAACATGCCACGATGATCTGGCACACCTTCTTGGGTGAGTAGCACAGGGAACTACCTGTTAGATGGAGGCCACCAAAACCTGGTCTTCAGGAGGCCAAAGGTCCGCTTTATAATTCTTCTTGTTTGCCCATGTGCCTTATTGTAACATTCCTCTGCCCTTGTCCTGGGATTCCTCACTGGGGTCAGTAGCCATGGGAGGTTGGGGTAACCAGAGTCACCTGCAAATACCAAGGGATACCAGTTAGCCAGACACTAACCCTTATGGCCAACCCCATACCCATACACCAACATATACTGGGTGGGGACCATGGGCTCACCTATTAGCCACACCCTGTTCCTCTGGAGAGGAGCCATCACATATAGGATGCTGCTATTCCTCAGGATGAAGGCATCATGTACAGAACCAGGATACTTTGCATTGACATGGGAGATGTACTTGTCTGCCAGGCACACTATCTGCACATTCATCGAGTGAAAGCCCTTTCGATTTCTGAACACCTGTTCATTTCTCCTGGGGGGAGGGTACAAATGCAATATGTGTTCCATCTATTGCCCCAATGATGTTGGGGATATGTCACATTGCATAGAAGTCAGCTTTCACTGTGGCCAAATCCTCCACCTGGGGGAAAACAATGTAGCTGCGCATGTGTTTAATCAGGGCAGACAACACTCTGGTCAGGAATATTGAGAACATTGGCTGAGACATTCCTGCTGCCAAGCCCACTGTCACTTGGAAGGAGCCAGTTGCCAGGAAATGGAGCACTGATAGGTCTTGCACAAGAGGGGGGAGCCCAGTAGGGTGACGGATAGCAGAGATCAGGTCTGGCTCCAATTGGGCACACAGCTCTTAGATTGTGGCCCTGTCAAGTCTGTAAGTGAGGATAATGTGCCAAGTCCACTAGGGGCCTGTACACAGGGGATGTCTCCATCTCCTATTCATCCGCCGCAGTTGTAATCTAGGGGGCAAAATGATGAGCATCTGTTCAGTAGTCAATATTTCCTAAATGTACAGTGCAATGCAAGTTCTGACAGAAACAGTATGTTGTTCTACAGGGCAAAATGGTGCCTATGTGTGCTGTGATGCAGTTAAGAGCCATGGCCTACCCCCCCCCCCGAAATGGCGCCCGTCTGTCCTGTTGGGAGGGACATGTGGAAATGAGGTAATGTCAATGACGTTGTGCGCCGTTGCGCGCCGTTGCGGGAGGCGGTCGAGTACCGCCGTGCAACTCCTCATTGGTTGTCATTGGGGCCTATGGGTTACAGTAGCCAATTGTGATGTACGTAGGCGGTGACGGTACGCACCACCGCAGACATGACCGCAAATCCTATCTGCTCGCTCACTTGCTACCTGACCTTCAACAGGAGAGGACCTCCACTGCAAGTGCTGCTGTGACCTATGTCTGGAAGCGACCATGGCTCAAGTCACTCGGGAAAGGGCCCCTGCCTTCACCCCTGCAGAGTTGGAGAGACTGGTGGATGGGGTCCTACCCCAGTACTGAATGCTGTATGGGCCTCCAGACCAACAGGTAAGCATACTGTGAGCACGATGCATGGGTCATGAATGCATGGAGTGCTGGATGTGAGGGCCTCTTATAAGATGGGGTGGTTGAGGGGTCCTGGGCAGTGTGCTGCATGTATGGTGGGCAATGAATGTGCGTAAGGGGATGGGAGGGATATGGTGACTGATAGGAAAGAAAAGCCAGTCCGGTTTATCTCTAGTAAGTGACTGATGACGTCTTGACTGTGAGCGTTAGATTGCAGGAGCTGAGAAAAGGGATAATAATATTTGTTTCCTTTATTTTCAATTGGAATAATCCAATGATTTAGTAGGTCCTGAAGAAGCGTCAGGGGATCCTTTTGGACCATAAGAGACGCGAAACATGTCGACCGCATATTGACCATATACTGAGGGATTTCGGATAATTACCGTCTTCCTTTGCCTTGATTTTTTGTACGAGTGCCTGAGCATTATCTCTTGTTTCACTCCCTTGTAACTTCTTTTAATCTTGACCAATTCCCAACAGCAAATAATAAACCATTTAGTGAGGGTTTTGAGCCAATTTTACTTTGTCCTTTCCTTTTTTCCTCCTCTTTTTCGGACCCACATTTGGTTCCGCGGCTTCATCATTAATAAAAAGATCTCCGGCAAAGAGCCCCCCTTCGGGGGGTGCCCGTCAGGCATTGCAGCGCCGGCCTGACGAGGAGCTGTCCGATGATGAAGCATGACACCATATGTGGTGTGTGAGGACTTTTGCTCCTGATTATCAGGACTCCTTTCCTTTTCCTTGTATCAGCTTTGGAACAGTGTATTATATTTCATTATCAGGTTGACTGGAGGGCATACACTGGACCATATAATCCTCCAATCCCTTCTCTTTATTTGACAGGGATATGGTAGGCCATTAGTGTAACAGGACGGACGGTATGACTGATGCCCTTTTTCTAAATGTATTTCCTCTGCAGGTCAGCGCCCATCAGAAAAAGGGTATATGGCATGCCGTCACCAAGGATGTGCGGACCCTGTGGGTCTATGACAGGCGGAGCACCCACTGTCGGAAACGGTGGGAGGAGCTGAGACGCTGGGCACAGAAGGCGTTGGAGGCCCAGCTGGGGATGGTCTCCCAACGAGGAAGCAGTGCCCGTCGAACCCTGCCCACCCTGATCTTCCACATACTGGCAGTGGCCTATCCGGAGCTGGATGGGCATGTGAGGGCATCACAGTAGCCCCAAGGGGGTGAGTACAGTTTCCCAATATACTACTTGGACGTGGTGGGGTGATATACGGGAGGGGGATGTGGGCCTGTTGGCACCCCTAGGCCAGGCAGGACATTGCAGGGTAGGCTCCATATGGAGCAGGGGCTGATTAACTCCACGTCCAACAAAGGTAGTGGGCATCCACTACTGGGCAGGGCTCTGTGGGTCTCAGGTATGCTGCAATTGGGGTTAGGCACTCCTGTCCATGGGCCGGTGACTAGCATTGTGACTGGTAGTGCTTTGCTGAGTGTGTAGGGCTGTTCCCTGTGTGTGAGTGTGTTGGGTACGCCAACGGTGGTGTTGTTGCTGCCAATGACCAAGTGTTTCCTTTGGCTATTTCCCCCCCTTTTTGTTTTGTCTTCCTGTTCTTATGTGCATTAGCATCATCTGGATGAGGAGCAGAGGCACCGGCAACCGAGGGAGCTGTATCCCACAGGGCCCAGGAGGCTGAATCCACAGACGGTGAGGGCACCAGTGGGACAGAGGGCGAGGGGAGCACCACGGTGGAGACAGGAGAGGACAGTTCTGAAAGTGATACCTCCTCCGATGGAAGCTCCCTAGTGGTGGCAGACAGCTCTGTGCCCACCCCCACTAAAGGTACAGCCGCCACCCCCATACCAGCACCAACCTCCCAGCAGCCCCTCAGCAAGTCTCCCGTGCCCGCTCACCCAGGAGGGTGGGCATCTCCTTCGCCCCAGGCACCTCAGGCCTTGCCCCGGTGAGCCCCGCTTCCCTGAGTGAGGAGGCTATTGACCTCCTGTGATCCATCTCTGTTGGGCAGTCAACCATTGTGAATGCCATCCAGGGGCTGGCAAGGCATTTGCAACAAACAAATGCACTCCTGGAGGGCATTCACTCTGGCATGGCGGCCCAACAGAGATCATTCCAGGCTCTGGCCTCCTCCCTGTTGGCAGCCATTGTTCCTGTCTCTAGCCTCCCCCCTCCAACTTCCTCTGCCCAATCCCATTCCCCTGAACCCTAACCTATCCCAAGCACACATTCAGACCAGCATGCACCCAAGACAACACACAGGAGTGGCTCATGCAAACACAAGCACCACACATCATTCCACAGGCACTCACACAAACACCATCCAGATGCAGACAACCAATATCCACTGCCTCCACTGTGCTCCCCTCCTCCTACTTCTCCACCTCCCTTCCAGTAGCGTCTACACTCACACCTGCATGCACTACATCCTCATCCACTACCACCATCACGCCTATCACTACATGCCCCTCACTGGCAATCACCACCCCCACATCCATGCACACGTCCCCTGGGCCCTCTCCCACTGTGTCTGTGCCCCCACCACCTAAAGTACAGAAACGCAAGCACTCAGACACCCAACAGCCATCCACTTCACAACAGCATCCAGCCAATGCACCTGCACCCAAACACAGCAGACAGAGACCTCCAACTCCCTCTTCCTCCACTCCCAAACATTCACCCTCTTCCCGCCCCAATGTCCCTAAGAAGCTTTTCCTCTCCACCATTGACCTCTTCCCTACCCCCCCGTCCTTCACTTCGGGCCAGGGTGGGCAGAACCCAGGCTAACACCTCAGCCACACAGTCCACGGCCACAGTTGTTTTGGCAGCTACCGCAGGTGAGAGCGGCTCCAAGAAAAAACCCATCAGCACTGCCAGTGTGCCTGCACCGGCTGCCAAGGGGAAGGGCAAGGATGTACCACCAGCTGCCAAGGGCCAGGAGGCACCACCACGTGGCAAGGGCAAGGAGGCACCAACACATGGCAAGGGCAAGGAGGTACCAACACATGGCAAGGGCAAACGGCCTGCCAATGCAGGCCGGAAAAGATAGGAGGCCTGGTGCTGGGACTGAATCTGAGCCCACAACACCAACCATGGCACTTCAGCTGTCCGAGGCTAAGGGGAAGGGCTGGAGCCTCCCCCCACCACTGGCAGCACTGCCACCAGCACCTCTGCCAGCAGCAGCAGTCCCAGTGGGCAGCCGTCCAAGGCTGCAGGGGAAGGCCTGGAGCCTCCCCCCACCACTGGCAGCACCACCACCACTGCCAGCAGCAGCAGCCCTGGTGGGCAGCCATCCGAGGCTGCAGGGGAAGGGCTGGAGCCTCCCCCCGCCACTGGCAGCCCCCCAAAAAAGCACCAGGACTGCCATCACTGCGCAGCCGTCACCGCCGGTGGGCAGTGTGTAGTCCTGCTTCCATGGACTGTAATGCATCCTGATCACTGCAAATCGTGTGGGTGTAGCACCCAGGTAAGTGACTGTGACCTTGCACTCCCCAAGAACTGCATCCCTTGTCACAAAGCCCCCTCCAGAACCAGTGGAAGACGGCATCCACTCACCCGCTCCTTGCCAGGATGAAGCACACTGGGCACAAGGCCCCCTCCAGAACCAGCGGAGAAAGACATCCACTCACCCCCTCCTTGCCAGGATGAAGCACACTGGGCACAAGGCCCTCTCCAGAACCAGTGAAAAAAGACATCCACTCACCCGCTCCTTGCCAGGATGAAGCACACTGGGCTCAAGCCCCCTCCAGAACCAGTGGATGAAGACATCCACTCACCCGCTCCTTGTCAGGATGAAGCACACTGAGCACAAGGCCCCCTTCAGAACCATTGGAGAAGCTACCCACTAGAGAGACTGTGGCTTTGCACTCCCCAGGAGCAAGCATTGGGCAAACCACCCACTAGAGAGACTGTGGCTTTGCATTCCCCAGGACCAAGCAGTGGGCTAACCACCCACTAGAGAGACTGTGGCTTTGCACTCCCCAGGACATCGCACAGGGCATGTAGCCCCCTCCATGTGTTGTACCATCTTCCGGCTGAGGTGCCCCCCTATTCCCCGTCCCCCTGCGATGCCTGTGTATTTTTGACCTGATGCCCCAGCAGTGTTCTCCCCGTGTTGATGCAGGAGTAAGGTGGGGCTTTGACCTATGTGATGTGGCCCTGTGGCACACGGACTTTCTGGACTGGGCAGTGTCCCTCCATTTGCATATATGTAAAGACTGTTTTGATTTTTGAGGACATATTTATAGTTTTTTTAAAAATCTTATTACACTCACTTTAATCATTTCCTTTTATCCTTGCATTATTCCTGAGGGGTACGGGAGGGCTGTGTAATGTTACTGCATCTGTTTGTGTGTATGGTGTTGGGTGTGGGGGTGAGGGTGTTGCGTGTTGCGTGTGTGTGTCACTCTCTTTTTCCTTCCCCCCTTCCCTGTGTGCTGGGCAGCAGTACTCACCATGGTCGTCGTCGCTGGCTTTGGTATACCTGGTGCAGGAGGAGGTAGACCAGCATGGGGAACACCTGCAGTTCGGGCTCAATGGCGTGTGGTTGTTCCCTGAGTGTCCAGAGGTCAGTCCTTTGCCTTCGGTGTACTGTTTCCACCGTGCTTTTGATGTCATTTGTACCATCCCCGAAAAAGGTGGCAGATAGGCCAGTTGTAATACTGTGCGTGGTACATTGTTTTCCGCCTGTCTGTTGGCGGTTACCGCAGCTGTGCTTGTTGCTACCGCCGTGGCGGTCAATGTTTTAAAGTGGCTGTCTGTGTGGGTGGTTTGCGCTGTGGTCATAATTCAATTTTTTTTTACCGCCACTTTATCACCGACCCCCAGGGTTGTATTGAGGGCCTCGGTGTTGTTACTGCTGACTGACCTCCACTTTTGCTGTTTGGAGGGATGAAAAAGTCATGTGATATTATTGCATTTACTCCCTGCAAACATGACCCTGCAAACATGACATCTTATCTCTGCATTTAAATACTCAACACTGCTATCAACCAGTGGTGTTTGACTTATTGGGACTATGGGTGTCATTCCGACCCTGGCGGTCCATTACCGCCAGGGCCGGGGACCGCAGAAGCACCACCAACAGGCTGGCGGTGCTTCCAGGGCTATTCTGACCGCGGCGGTAAAGCCGCGGTCAGAAAAGGGGAACCGGCGGGATTCCGACCCCCTTCCCGCCACCCTGTTTCTGGCGGTTTGCACCGCCAGAACCAGGATGACGGGAACGGGTATCGTGGGGCCCCTGGGGGCCCCTTCACTGCCCATGCAACTGGCATGGGCAGTGCAGGGGCCCCCTAACAGGGCCCCACAAAGATTTTCACTGTCTGCTTAGCAGACAGTGAAAATCGCGACGGGTGCCACTGCACCCGTCGCACCCCTGCAACTCCGCCGGCTCCATTCGGAGCCGGCTTCCTCGTTGCAGGGGCTTTCCCGCTGGGCCGGCGGGCGGTCGCCCGCCGGCCCAACGGGAAAGTTGGAATGGCCGCCGCGGTCTTTTGACCGCGGGGCGGTCATTCGGCGGGGACAGAATGACCGCCTATGTGACAAACTCCAACTTTTTCTTGATACATTAATCAGTTTCATGAGATGTACAGTCGTATTGCTTGTTTCAGACCATAAAAATCGGGGGGCATGTCTCTAGTAAAAAAAACTGACCAGCTGGTACATGACAATGCCGTCTTAGATCTGAAGACAGCAGTAACTGAGGTGATATACATATCTAAACATTTATCTGCTGGTGTATCAAGAGAGGAACCGGACATGTAGTTTTGCAGGTATGGTCAAAAGCAAGCATTTAAATGTCCTGTAAGAGCAAATATGTAATCTTACATGCAATGTGTTGTCACAGAAAGTGGTTCCTATACATTGACGTACCATACATGAAGGAGTGCATTCCATTGCAATAGTCTTTCCATCCACTTTGCAAGGCCTAAAGTGTTTTCTTGGTTACTCAGATAACAATATTTAGATAATGCCTCATACTCATGGGAAGGTTGTGAAGCAATCATATTTGTATTGGAGTGCGTGATTGAAAGGGTTTTGTTTGTTGTTTGGCTTACAAGGCATAAGAGATTTGTGAGGTCGGATAACGTGATGGGCGCTCAGGGCATTGAGTTGCTGCTTATAGGCGTTGGCATTGCAGAATGTGTAATAATAGAGTGATCTGCTTATGCAGACTATACTGTCTTTCAGGATGTGCAGTATATTGTATTGACTGCCGCTACAGCACGTCAGTAGTGTCCATTATGGTATATATGAAGCTCTCCTGGTGGCATCAGAGGAACCAAACAGATGTGAGCATTGAAAAATCATAAGAAAGAGTGGTATGGAGTCTACCAAGGAGTGGCATAGGAGTAACTCACAGGAGGCACTGTTAAACCTCCAAGGAGTATCACATGAATGTCTACCCAGGAGTGACAGAGGAGCAACACATAGAGTGCTATCTGAAAATCGACTTAGGATCACAGAGGAGCAACACAAAGCAACTAACTGGAGGCACTGTTAAACCCCAGGTATTACTAAATGAAGTCTCTTGGGGAGAGACATTAGAGCAACCGATTACAGGTGCTGTTAAACCACGAAAAAGGTGTTATAGGGAGTTTTTCAGGCACGACTTAGGAGCAGCACATTGGAAGCACTGTTAAATCACATACGAATATTATAGGGACTCTACTCAGGAGCGACAGAGCAGAACCCCATTGGAGACAAAGTTAAACCATCAAAAAATAATTTACAGAGTCCCTCAGGGAGCTACAGAATGCCAGCCCATTTCCTCCAAGGAAAATTGTTCCGTCACCTTTATGCCATGTATAGATACAGACAGCCCTGTTGGAAAATGGGTTATACTGATTTATTATCAATCGATTCTTATTGACTCTAAAATGAACAAAATACAGAAAGAAAAAATGAAATTTGTGGCTTATTTGACAACTGTTAATTTTTTTTGGGTGTACATATAACTTATGTAAAGAACAAATATTGACTTTGGTACTGCACTGTGCAGGGTTTTTAAAATGACATCTATTAAAGTAACTAAACAAAAGAAAAGCAAACACAAAAAGTTGATTCTCACAAACAGTTTATATTCTTTATGACTCAGTTCGGTTAGAAACATAGTAAAGATGCTTTAAAAGACAAATTATGAGACATTGTGCAAATCAGCAGAATTATATGTATTAATAGGGCATTGAACCATACGTGCCTGAGCTGCTAAAATGTAGTATTAATTACCGACTGGAAAGAGTAACTGCAAATGTCATTAAACTTAGAAGAGTAAGATAAAGCATTTGGAAAGAGAAGCATATCTCCTAACTTAGATTTGCTGTCGTTGATCTCTGCAAATGAGGATATCTCCTGCCCAGAGTAGTAACATAGCGGCTCTAGGCTACTGCTACACTATCAGAGCGGATATGTTAGGTGAGGTATGCTTGGAGGCCAGAGTCTGACCCGAAAGGGTACTATACATGCATCTACAGTACACAAAGGTAACACATTGGAGCCCCTTGGCCATTTTAGATCCAACCAATGCACAGGCCAAATCGAAGTTGGACCTCTTCTTAGAAACGCATGGTCATGGGATCAACAAAAGTAACAAAAGGTGGTGCAGAGTGTGAATGTGGTCACAAGTCACTCTCCACTCAGGCCATTCGAACTTAAAGATGTTGATCCCTTCGAAGCAGCCCTTTTCCTGTCTCCTGTTAGAAGGATGTGCAATGGCTGGATCAGAGTACTCAATGGCAGGTTAGGGGCTTCCAAGCAGTGGAATCGGCATCAGGAAAGCCTAGAAGCAATTAAGAAGGACTATAATTGTATTGTATTGTAATAGTATTTATATAGCGCTTACTACCACTGACAAGGCGTCAAATCGCTTTTCTTGGAGTAGCACGCTACTCCGGAACCCAAAAACCCAAAAGGAATTAGTGGTGGATTAGTATAGGGAAATATGAGTACAGTTTTAGTATTATTATGAGTTAATTGGAGCCACAGGTATGTGAGTTTGTTAGTTAGATTGGCTGGAGGACTGGAGGGGTGGAGGAGGGAAGAATCCAGAAGTGTTAATTGGGAGTTTATGGTAATAGGATTTAGGCTTGGGATGAGTAAAGGGGGGATGGAGGCGGGAAGAGTCTGTGGAAGGGGTTAGGGAGATCATAGTAGCAGGGTGAGATAAATGAGGGAGAATATAGTAGGGTTGTTTGGGAGATCATGGTAGGAAAGTGAGGTTTGGGAGATTAGATGTGGAAGAGGAGGGAAGAGCTTAGGCAGAGTTATTTAGGGGATGAAAGTAGTAGAATGGATTTGGGATGAGTCAGAGTGGGAATGGAGGATAGATTGATAGAGACATGACATTTGGTGATGGGTAGACTAGTGTGATATAAGATGAGAGCAGGGATTCATGAGTATCTAGTGTAACAACTTATCTAGGAGTTATGCAATGACCTATGAACATGTTAAGCATAGAATAACATACACACACATATATATACACACACACACACACACATATGCACACATATATGTACATACAGATACATATTTAAACCATGAGTAAATATGCATTAGTTAGACAGGTTTAAAGAGTGTGTGTGTAGTTTATTGTTATGACATAGTAGCTATACATATTTTCTAAAGAACTATATTTAACTAGAATATACACTTGATCAGAAAAAAATATTTATCAACATAGGCACATGCAGTCCATAGCTGTTTGAATATGGTGGTTATGAAGGAAAGAGCCAACTCTAGAGTAGTTTTCTGAAGACAAGGTAGTTATCTGTGGCTCTTATAGTTGGGGGTAATGAATTCCATAGTTTGGCTGCTTGAACGGAGAACGATGTACCACCTATAGTCTTTTTCTTGTATGGTGGTGTTCTAAGGTTATTTTGTTTCTGATAAAAAGTGGTCCTGTTCCATGTATAGCTTTGTGGGTGATACAAAGCAGCTTGAAGGTGCATCTTCTGGCAACGGGTAACCAGTGTAGTGCTCTCAAGGCAGGGGAGATGTGGGCTTGTGGATTTACATGTAATAGTAGCCTGGCTGCAGAGTTCTGAATATGTTGTAGTTTTTTCATATTAGATAGAGATGATCCATGGTAGAGGCCATTGGCATAATCAAGTTTGGATAGTACAAGCGAGATAGTAGCTTGAACCTTGTGTGGAAATCCGAGGTGGGGGAAGATGCGCCATAGAGTCTTCAAGATGATGAAGCTTGTTCGTGCTAATTTGTCCACTTGGGCATTCATAGGTAACTTGGGGTCCATGGTGATTCCAAGGTTTTTAACTTCCTTGGATAATTGAGGAGGTGGTCCGAGATGGTCAGGCCAGGTGCCCAGTGGGTCATGACGTCTCCAGTCACCACATATGAGTATTTCTGTTTTGGAGGCATTTAGTTTGAGATGGCTCCAGGTCATCACCTGATCAACGGCTCTGAGGTAACTGAAGATTTCTGAGTTTTTATTGTTTTGGGGGCATTCCAATTTAAGTAGTATTTGTGTGTCATCTGCATAATTGTAGCATGTGAGATGAAAATCATTGATCAGTTCTGGTAATGATATCATGTAGATGTTGAAAAGCAAAGGTGAGATGATTGATCCTTGGGGGACCCCTGTATTTGTGAGGTAGGGTTTGGACGAGAAGGGGGAAGAATAGATGATATTAGATCTTTTTTGAAGGAAGGATGTAATCCAGTCGAGAGCAGTCCCTTCTATGCCGCTTCATGGAGTCTTTGAATTAGGGTGTCATGGTCAACCGTATCAAAGGCAGCCGAGAGGTCCAAGAGAAATAGTGCAGCAACTCCATTGCAGTTGACTGTGTTTTTAAGATCATCCCAGATTGCTATGAGTGCCGATTCAGTGCCTCTTCCTGGGCGGAATCTAGTTTGGAAGTCTGAAAGTATAGAATTGTCTTCAATGAATTGAAATATCTGGGCGAATGCTGCTCTTTCTATCAGTTTACCCAGGAAAGGTCCATTTGTGATTGGTCTGTAGTTGTTGGGGTCTTGCGGGTCTAGGTTTGTTTTCTTTAATACTGGTCGTATGTATGCCTTTTTCATGTCTACAGGAAAAGTTCCTGTAGTTAAAGAGTTGTTCGATGATTCTTCTTACAGGTGTGACAGCAGAAGTAGATAAATGAATGTTCTTGAAGATGTGTGGTGGACAAGGATCAGAAGGGCAACTGGAAGGTCTGCTTGCTTTGACCAAATCCATAAATTCACCTTGTGATATTTGTTTGAAGGACTGTAGAGGCTGGGTTGGTTTATTTTTAGAGGGTATTTTAGGAAAGGGATTGGTGCTGATGGTTTCATCTGTTTTAAATAGGAGTCCAATGTGTCTGCCTTGGTTGTGTAATGAGTTGCCAGTTTGTTTGTGAAATCCTGAGTAGTGGTAGGTAGGTTTTCGAAATTCATTGAGAATTTTATAAAAATCTTTGGTTGCAGATTTAGCATTTTGAATTCTGTCTGAGTAGTACCTTTTTTAGCTTTTTTGATTGATGATTTGTATATTCTGTTAAGTTTGTGTAGCTGCAGTTTGTCTTGACTGTTGTTTGTTTTGAGCTCGGTCTGCTACAACTTTCCCATTTTTTGCTTTATCTTTTTAAGTTCTTTGTTTCTCCAAGGTGTTGTTTTTCTTTTGTCGTGTTTAGTTTTTCTGAGTGGTATTAGGATAGCAAAAGCTTCCTGTAGCCACTCAAAGTTTTGGAACAGAATTCATTGTATCTAGATCTGTGTTGGCTGTTAGTTGTGTTTCTAAGTCATCAAAACTGAGTTTGCTCCAAGGTCGATAGGTGCATGTATGTAAGTAGTTGTGGGGTGTGTTGATTTGTGTAGTTTTATGTTGGAAAGTTATCAAATGGTGGTCTGACCATATGATTGGCGTGATGCTATGAATGGTAACTAGTTCAGGCTTAGCAAAAATGACATCTAGGATATGTCCAGCGATGTCTGTGGGATTGGGTACAATCTGATGTAGGTTCAATGCGACTAGGCCAGTGGTGATAGCTTTTGGATGGGGCATATTGGGTTTGTCAAACCAAATATTTAGGTCCCCAAGAATGCACAGGTTTGAGTATAATGTAATAAGGTTTGAGACTGTATCTAGAAAAGCGTCTGGGAAAGTTGAGTTGTTAGGTGGAGGTCTGTAAAGGAGGCAAAAGTTACAGGTGGAAGTTGGAGGACGGCGGCATCTGGTGAGGAAGGCTTCACAATCTTGTATGGAAATGTTGTCTGTTTTACTGAGATTTATTGCCTGTTGGAATATAATAGCTAGTCCACCTCCTCTCCATAAGGCTTGGTGAAGCTAAGAGAAACAAGCATTTGCAATGCAATGGGTCTCGCGTTTGCTCGAGTTAGAGTTTTAAACTCCTTGTTGTGTAGCCATTTTATTATAGCTCCATGCACGTTAGTTTAATACACTAGGCCAATGTGCACTTTGCTCTAGATATATTTTATTCGGCGTCGCATTGTTATTTTTACAATAACCAGTTTTACGGTCTTGTTTTAATTTCTTCTAACTGTTTTGCTTAGCCCAGCACTGTGTTCTCAAACCAGACATTCTTGATCACTTTGTGCTTCAGTCAAGGCTTCAGATTGGTACATTGCCGGTGAATGTGATAGAAGTTTAGTCTCCAACATTCGTAGAAAATACACATCCTTACGTAGGGACATTTTCTTAGAACATTAGCTGTGTTATTATAAAAACACTTCTTAGTCCCATTACACGTCAAGAGGGAGATTCCAGCCAGGGAACCACGACTGTATGCTGATTGCTGAATGCTTCGCTGCAGATGCTAATGCAGACTACAGGCCTTTGCTCAGGTATGAGGGTCGATGTCCTCCCGGGGGAACCTGAAAGGCAGGATTAGAGCTTAACATGCTGTGCTCAAATTATGATTCAGATAGAAAATAGTCCATCGATTCTAGTGGCAATATGATAGCGTTATTCTTATGCTTCACTCTCATCGTCACCATTTTAATATTGTCATGTTGTGTCGTTCTGGTTATTGCAGCTCACGCTTTGCTATCTAAAATGCAGTTGTTTTATTAAACCAGTCTTTAAAACCTATACTGCTTTCATTGTCATTTATATATGAGACCGAATTGCGAATGAGAGAACCGGTTGCGACCTGATTGACCACGACTTCCCTGAGAAGTATGATATGTCATGCGCTCGGCTGCCCAATCATCTCTACCTTTCGGGAGAGACGAGGCACTGCTAGTTAGCCGGAGCAAAATCCGGATTTAGAGCAACAGGTTTCACCCACAGTGGGTCATTCTCCCACATCGTGGACGATCTTGCTGCTCAAAATTCAGTAGTCTCATTAGAATAATGAGAGCCTACGCGACATCCTAACCTGACTTTTTTTGCCACATAAACTGAAAAGTAAAACAGTTTCACATAAGTGAGCCGAAGCAGACACACAAAAGGCAACAGAAGTTCGCTCGCAGTGAAACATTACGGCAAAGGGCAATTATTCATGTAACAGGGTTGATGTCATGCAAAGCACTCGATTTCTGCCCAGCGAGATCACACTGCCTATGAAATAAAAAGAAAAGGTAGTTCAGAAACCAAACAGAAAAAATGGAGCCTCGTATGTTTTCAGTAGTTGTCCGGTGCGCTCAAGGAGGGTTAAACACCGTAAAATACATGACGTGTGAATGCCTTTCATTAATGGAATGAAGCGAATTTTAAAAGGCAAGCCCACAAACCAACCAAACTGATGGGCGTGACATGGGAGTAGTTAAAAGCCCATAGAAAGATTACAACAGGGACAGAGCGCTTTGTGCACTCGACCGTAAAAAGCAGCACTCTTCTCTACTTTATGGAATTACTGCAGCAGGAGCAACACAGGTTTGTTCAATGTTAATGAGCTCTACTTTGAGTTTGAGTGGAACTCCAGCTTATGTCCAGTTCAGGGCAGCTGGCTGACCAGGAATCTACGAATTCAAAATAAGTGCATTCATTGCATTTAAAAAAAATCCAACCAATTAGTTTAGGACAGAAATTGACTTCTTTTAAGGCCTCTTAAAAAGTCACCCCTCACTCTTGTGACACTGCTTGTATGCTATGGGCCATATACAAACTCAAAGAGCATTCTTTAGCAGGACACTTTGTGTATTGTCTTCAAACTGATTCTAGAGACAAAACAACTAGTAGAGTATGAAGATGATGGGGATGGGCAGGCTTTTTGGGCAACCATCATCCTCCATCTTGTCCACCCCATTCATATAAGTAGAAAGATGTTTACAAGTAGCTAAATACAGGTGCACAGATCTGCATTGCTAACCATCATATGTAAGCTCATAACTGCAAAATGTATGTGCATAATGTTGCAAAGCATTTCAACTCATAACAAAATAAACACAAAAAGGAACTCTTGCAATTAAAGATGTCGAGACTAGAGAAAACTGAGAGATGATTGAGAATAAAGGATGGATTATTTTCAAAAGACATTACTATTAAAGGCATTTATCCAAAAGTGACTCTGATATACATAGAGCTTTCCAACAGGAAGTGAATAGAAGTAAAGTAAGTCCATCCTGAGCAACATTAACACTTACATGAAGTGTGACAGGTGTCCATCTGTGATCTGATACTCTCCAACAAATTTGTGATATCAAAGGAGGGCTGCTGGGTATCAAATGTCAATTAGCAGATGGTCTGAAGATTAGCTTCTGTACTGTTTTCTCTGAACAAATGTAAAACCTAATAAGGTTATTGAACACAGCTCCGGAATACTTTCTCTTCATAGGATCAGCATACAAACACAGCAAAATGAAGATGCTCCTAAATCAATGGATGTGTGTGCATTCATTTAGCAGAAATCTCACTAGTGAGTTTAAAGCAAGTTGAGGATACAAATCAGTGTGAACCTCCTAAAGTTGTTTTTCACAGCACTAAAGCTATCGCTCCCATAGACTAACAACAATGGGTTACCTTTTTACACTTAAGTGAGAACGTCAGTTTGGGAACAGATAGAGAAATGCTTCTTTCACTCATTTGGATTGTGATTTAAAAGCCCCTTTAATGGTAAAGTCAGATTCTAAGTTACTATTCCAAAAATGCCTCTTGTAGAAAAGTTGGCCTTTTCCGCCTAACCCAAATAAACCTTTCTGTCAGGGTCCAGGCTCACACGACTGTAAATGGTGCTCCTGTAGTGTGTTATGTATTCCTTCCAGAATGGGGTCAAAGGGGTCTTGGGTGAGGGGCAAGGTGTTCCTCTCCTGAGCAGAATATCTTGAGTGTTGTACTCAGCTCTCCTGAGCTTCAAAAGGTAGCTACAGGGCAATGTCCACCCCTTTTGACTTTTAAGGGCTGCATGCCCTGCCACTGACAAACACAGCTTATACCTAGGCTTGCATACCCTTTGTTACCCTAGACAGTTTGGAGGCAAAGCCAAGCTAGGGAGAAGGTTAGACAAAGAGTTCATTCTCCACCACAGGCTGGCAATGGTTATAAGAACAGTATTTTGACAAACTCTCATCAGAACAATCCTGGGCATATGGAAGATTCAGAAGAAGGAATGCCCTGCTGCCTGAAAGAGGAAGACTGGACCTACTTGCCTTGAACCAAGTCTCCCCAGACGTGGCTCCCATATAAGAGTAGAATACACGTATAGGTTGTTTTTAGTTGCTAGATAGTTTCCAGTTAAGGTGAGAGCAGTTTTGATCTTTTTTTGTCATTTTAGACCACCCTGACGAAGGGTCCATTGTACCCGAAATACATTGGGATGGAAGTAGAAAATACATCAAAACATTTTAAATCATTACAAATTCCATGGCACAGGATCAATGAACTCATGAGCAGAGGCTGGAAAACTCTGTATATTAAACAGAGAATGTGTCAGATATTTAATTGAATAAAGACAAATACTGTAACACAAAGCCATGAAAAGCCTTCTGATATTGGTATAAAATTATGAATAAACCCACCCGGGTTTTATGTAAAGTGCGCTGAGCAGCTGGCAGCAGAGTGATCTCACTGCCAGCACAATTCACCGAATTTACAAGAAGTGCATAATAGGGATTTGGCACCTACCTTGTCAGCACAGAGGATGAGCTTGAACTAATACGTTGAATATCACCTATCAGGTATTATGCATCAGGTGTGCACAGATTGAATACTGGTACTGCTCTTTGTGTCCACCACGGCAGTCCGCGTCAGTAGCAACAGTCCACATTGAACACCAATGCACAGTTCCAGCGAGGACTGACTCTTCACACCACAACAGCGTCCGTCCATGATACTTGATCTGCTTCTCACACCGACAATTACCTTCTCAGAGCCAACTCAAAACTCCAACTGCAGCTCCTCACGTGGACTTCAACTTGAGAAGGTAAACTCTTCAGTGCGACAAACCTATTTCCTGTATCTGAACCACTCTCCATCATGGGCAGCCTGAACTTGTGACATTGCCCTAGTCCAGCCCGACCAAAAAACTGTGAGTGGTGCTTTGTGCTTTTTTGTGCTATTTTCACCTAACACTAAATATTCATAACTCCGGCTCTACTGATTGCATTTTTGTCATTTTATTAATTATAATTAACTCTATGTTTCTAAATTGTTGTGGTATTTTTCCTCTGTTGTGCTTTCCCTTTATTACTGTTTGAGTGCTGCATAAATACTTTACAAACTGACTCGAATTTAAACCTGACTCTTTTATGCCAAGCTCCAAAAGGGTTAAGCACAGTTTTATTTAGTGACTTTTGTGGTTCACCCTGACAAGGATTGTGTTTATTCTTCGAGAAGGGCTTCATCCCCTCTCAACTAATAACCCAATTTTTCACACATTTGCTTTAAATGTATTTTTTATGCAGCTGGTCTTGAAAATGATCCAAGAACCGTTGGGGAGCTAGAGTTTCTTTGAGACCCAGGTCCTATGATTAGATTTCTTTCTGCTCCTGATAAGGTATGCTGCTATGTGTAGCTCTTACGTTATGTGTATTCAAAATGAAACCTGACACAAGTATGGGAAAATCATGGAAGACCATTTTTGGCAGCCTATTTACCATGTACCCACACATTATAAACTTAAAAGGCAAAGATGAAATGCATGTATTGACCCGGATTAGGTTCAACATGCTGGAAGACAGCAAGAACACCCCTCCCCAATTCTTTTCTGACATTACCTACCCTGCCATCTCAAATCTAGATTCAATATCCAAACCTCTTACTCAAGCCTATGAGTAGACCAAAATAAACTAAATATATTGTATTGTGTTTTAAGGAAGAAACAGAAGGCTACATTTACAATTATAAAAGCTTTAAAATGTCAGGGCATGTGGTCTTGTTGACTACTCTTCCACCTCTTAAATAAATACATTCTCCAGGTCAACAAATAGAAAAAAGATATCAGTGTTGCTACATTGGATGTCTTCCAAAAGGCCACTAAATATGACAACGACACACAGAGACCCAACTGTGACAAGTTATCAAAAGTGTAACCAAATAGCACCTGGAGACTTAAACTGTTGTAAACACTGATAATAAGCATGCTATCAATTTCTGGAGGACACCTAGCTATCACAGCAAAGAAAGGCTTGAGTCAGTCCTTACACTTTGCTAGAAATTGGGTTTCTGGTTAGCAGAGGTATGCACCCTGTCCAAACAGGAACCACAATCCTAGTCAGGGTAAATCAGATGCACACCATAAATTAACCTATGCTCACCCTCTGGTAAACTTCGTGGATTCTCTTGCGCCCAAACTTGTATGATTAGGTAGTTACATGCAAGCTGTGGCGCAAGAGAATCCACAAAGTTTACACAACGATGTAATTCATCAAGAGATGTCTCTCCATGAATAACAGATGAAGTAGGTGATTCTTTGAAAAAGGAGTACTTAAGCATCTCAATTATGGAGCTTGTGAAGTCACTGCAGTAAATTGAGAAGTCCTGGAAGGTAATATCGATATCTGGGCATTTTGGGATCCACAGATTTCTTGATCCTGAAGAAAGCTTATGACTCCTTTGGGTAAGATTGGGCTGAACCAATATACACAAAAGTTGTGGAGGAAATGAGATACACTAATTGTGATTTTATTATTATTTACTGTTAAGACTGTTGATTTGGAACCTATGCGGGGAATTCCTCCTTATGGAATAGGTGGTCTCACCCACTTAAAAGTGTCCTGCTTCATCATAGACCACCAGTGCGGATTCAACCTCTCAGTGAAAAACACCCAGAGGGAGTTCTTAGATAAAGTATTCTAGATAGTGAGGGGATCCAGTTGATCTAAAATTACCTAGCGGACAACCAGTGTTATTGCACCTTTAATAATGGTGTCCGTTGGTAAGGTTAAAAAAATAAAATGATGGTATACATGAATACAATGACTCACCCGTCTTACAAAAAGCTGACATTTCTTCCCTCACTACGAGCCTAACCAGGTCTGGGGCATTCTTCAGGGCCATGGATCCCCACCAATACTTCAGTGGGCTAACTGCTCTTTTTTTGCTAGAAAGAAATACTTAATATCCACATACTCACAGCCTACCTGAGTGGCAGCAACAAAACATTATATGCCTAATTAAGGAGAGAAATAAAGAGATGAAAAAGCGCAAATGCTCTTGGCAAAACACACACTGCAAACCATACTGGTGATCATGCCTTGTGATACAACACTGCAAACACAGGTGCCAAAATCCATGCTAAAACAATACAACATGCAAGTCTTTGGGAAGATGTGTGGAAGGTTTACCTCTCAGCTCTCTTTTTGTGCAAGGTGGCAAGATTGGGCCGAAACATGTCAACCTGATATATGTGAATGACACGTAATTTGTTCCTGACACATCACATTTGTTTTTATGTGTACCTTAATCCAGCCAGAGTAAAGTGGGACTGTAGCTGAGTGAGAGGTATTTTTAGATCACTTTTTCACCTTCACTGCACTATTTTGCATACACAGATCCCCAATAGTTTCCTTGACTTGTGTGGAAAACTTGGTTAGAGCAAAGAAGAGACCCCTTGAAAAGAGAACACTCACATGGAGACTTGAAACAAACATGGGGACATTGATATTGGGATGCTGATATTAGTTCATGAATCATGACACAGAAGACTTAAAATGGGAACATTGATATGGGACACTGATATCGTGGTACTGACACTGGGAAGGGGGAATGTGGGAAAACAGGAGCTCTAATTCAAATGTGGAACACAGATGGAGGAAAAAAGAGAGGGGCACTGATATCTATAAACTAACACTGACATACGAACACTGACCTGGGAACACTTACAGTTCAACAAACACTGAACTGATAAACCTGTGAATGCACCTAAAGATATGCCTCCCAATGGAGAGGTATAACAAAGAGAAATATTTTCATTTCTCCTTATTTGTTCCTGTGTGCTGCATTCTGCAGCACACATAGAAAAAGGAAAACACCTCAAGGGATTATTTTTGTGCAGAAAGGTGCCCCTTCTGGCAAAAAAAACTATTCTGCATTCAAAGGAGGCACCCTTGCACCTTGGTGCTAGGTTGCCTGCAATGGTGCTAAGCAGACAAATTGGCACCAGGGCACGGGAAAAGGCAGGAATGCTCTGTATTCTTTTAAATAATGCATATTCCTGCCCTTCCCTGTCACAAGGTGACTTGCTGCACTGCATGACAATCCCCATAAATAGGGCCCTAAGGGGGTTATTCTAACTTTGGAGGAGTGTTAATCCGTCCCAAAAGTGACGGTAAAGTGACGGATATACCACCAGCCGTATTACGAGTTCCATAGGATATAATGGACTCGTAATACGGCTGGTGGTAAATCCGTCACTTTTCCGTCACTTTTGGGACGGATTAACACCTCCTCCAAAGTTAGAATAACCCCCATAGTGTAGCTCAGGAAGGCAGACAAGAAGATCACATATATTTGAACCCTGGACAGACAAAAAGCAAGTCTGCATTCCCAACTAGACAATAACATTCTTTAACTATCCTCAGTGCCAAGAAAGCAAAACACAGCATCCACACGCAGTGATCCCTTAGGCCTGCCAAAATAATCCCAGCACCTGTCTCAACTAGTGTGAAATCCCAGGAAACACCGTTTTGGTTTTCGGTTTTCAACACTGGGAGAAGGCCACATGATTTCTACTGTTACAGTGCCAAAAATGAATGTTTCATTCATACTAGCCCTGCTACATGTCGGGAATGCTGAATACCAAGGCTGCCCAGTTTTGATATCACCTCAATCTCTTTTCTTCCACCACTATATGCTTCCTGTCTCGTTTTCTTATTCTTGGAGGTAATTTTGATCTCTGTATTTGGCATTGTTTCCCTATCGTTTGCTTCCTCCTTTTTGCTCAATTTTATTTTCAGTTTCTCTTCTGGTCTTTCTGATGATGAAATATAAGACTGAGGCCCTCATTTTGACTGTGACGGTCTTTTGACTGCCAGGGTAAATGTGGCAGTCCCACCGCCAACAGGCTGGTGGTGCAGACCCCCACATTATGAGTGTGGCGGGTTCGCCGCTGCCAACCCGCCACATCTCCACTCATACCGCCATGGCATTCCTTCCCTGTCACCGGTAGACGACTACCCCACCCCCCAGCATGCACTGGACCTCACCACCAAACACAGCAACTGACCCTCCCCCACCTCCCTCTAGAGACAGCACCCCCTCCTCGCATACATGCACACAGGCCCTCTCCCCGCATACATGCACACAGACATCCACACACACCACGCATACACCCATTCACTTACACTTACATGCACGCATTCACTCACACGCATCCATACACACATTCACTTCAACATTCATACACGCATTCACTTCACCCATCATACACGCATTCAAGCATGCATAGTCACACCCATTCAAGCACGCATACTCATACGCAAATACGCATTCACCACAACACTCACACTCGCATAACCACACGCATACACAATTACATGCAGACACACACTGACTTCTACATTTAAACACACATACAACCACGCATACACACATTCATGCTTACACCCAGACACCACACACTCATACATGCACACCCAACACCCCTGCCCCTGTCGGACGATCACCTTACTTGGTCCGGGAAGAAGGTCATCCAGGATGGTAAGGGATGGGGCTCTTCCACCGCCAGCAGCACCCCACCAGCAAGACACCACCAGGCCGTATTATTGTCCATCATGCGGCTGGTGGAGTCCTACTGGCAGGGTGGGGCCGGTGGTGGAACCGGCCAAGCACCTCCACCCCCAGCACGACTACTGCTGGGCAGTACCTGTGGCATGGTGGGCAGAAGACCGCCAAAACTGGCTGTCTTCAGGCACCCGCAGCTTTGGCGGTCTTCTGTAAAGACCACCAAATTCGTAATGAGGGCCTGAGTCTCCAAGAAGTCAGTGGCTGTGTCCACCACTTGCAAGCATATGAACAGATCAGGCTATTAGTCCAAGGTGCTAAACAATGACTGCCCGACTGATTGGTTAAATCTTACTCCTTTGACAAACAGAAGTGGGCACATTGTCACTTTAACTCCCTGAGCTGTGCCTATGCTCTCCCAGGACTCTATGGCGGTCATTCTGACCCTGGCGGTCAAAGACCGCCAGGGCGGAGGACCGCGGGAGCACCGCCGACAGGCCGGCGGTGCTCCAATGGGGATTCCGACCGCGGCGGTAAAGCCGCGGTCGGACCGGCAACACTGGCGGGCTCCCGCCAGTGTACCGCCGCCCCATTGAATCCTCCAAGGCGGCGCAGCTTGCTGCGCCGCCGAGGGGATTCCGACCCCCCCTACCGCCATCCAGATCCCGGCGGTCCGACCGCCGGGATCCGGATGGCGGTAGGGGGGGTCGCGGGGCCCCTGGGGGCCCCTGCAGTGCCCATGCCACTGGCATGGGCATTGCAGGGGCCCCCGTAAGAGGGCCCCTAAATGTAGTTCACTGTCTGCTGCGCAGACAGTGAAATACGCGACGGGTGCAACTGCACCCGTCGCACAGCTTCCACTCCGCCGGCTCGATTCCGAGCCGGCTTCATCGTGGAAGCCTCTTTCCCGCTGGGCTGGCGGGCGGCCTGAAGGCGACCGCCCGCCAGCCCAGCGGGAAAGTCAGAATTACCGCCGCGGTCTTTCGACCGCGGAACGGTAAACTGACGGCGGGACTTTGGCGGGCGGCCTCCGCCGCCCGCCAAGGTCAGAATGAGGGCCTATGTCTACCTTCTCTAAATCTCTCACCTCTCATACTGACTACTGCATTGAGGTCTTTCTTGCAGGAGCTAGGTACATTCAGTGGAGTATTGGAAGGCTCATAACTATGTATCAATGTTCTTAAACTACCTTTGAAACCAATAATGGTTGTTAATAAAAAGTGCTAGAAATGCAACACTTGACCCAAGTTTCCCCCATGGTGCCGTAGGGGCACACACAACACCCTTGCATATATTGCATTTATGTTCTATGTTGTATTTATGCATCAGGATGGAAATCAAGTCACCAATCAATGACCCCAAATGACGCAACAACACAGGATTAGATCCTAAATTGACAGAGTAAGGCTAGAACCCATAAACATGAATCAGCCTGGGATGCAGAAGATACACAGGTTCAATATGGCACCATACAAAACATATTTTCATCATTACAGATACCCTGGAACCCAATATAGGAATTCACTGCCATAGCCCCTTGTCGAAAAGGCTAGAAACTCTAGAATTATTTCCAACATGCACCACACAGAAAGACAGTAGGACTGGTGCATTGCATTTCTCAGTCAACCTTTAGTAAACTACTCTACTAATTGATGGATGCTTTGCAGACAGTGTGTGAGAACCTATACAGTTCCCCTTGGACACCCATAAAACTAATGCCAGAAAAACAAACCTGTCCTAAAGCAAGATTTCTTGATACCCTGGGGTAAAAAGGCTGCACTCATGTACATGTTGTGACCTCAAATAGACAGGAACAACTGTGCTGAAACGGTAAAATGAAACACACTGTTTATGTGTAAATGCTGTGTGACGTGCATATTTGTATACTGAACTGGTGTCTAAGGTGCTCTGGAAGAAATGAAAATACTATGAGTCTGACAAGAAACATTGGTCATACTGTGGTAACACATCACCCTTAATGTACTGGACAGACAAATGAATCCTTCATCATCAAGATTACAGTGTACTATGATTGTTGTAGTACAATCTTAATACATTTTACCAGTACCATTGGAGAGGTGTTAGCCCCTATGACTTATACATGGATCAATGTGAATATGTGCAACAAATTACATCAGCCACTCTTCACAATGATGATGATTGTCAGTCAAGTGAACGTCTTAACAACTGCAATAATTCCTTTACAACCCTCATGGCTGTTGACCACTTTCATGTCTTCCACCTCAAACAAGATGAGGATGGCCATAATTGTTTCTTCCCACAGCTTGGGGTAGAACTGAGGTGGAGAACTACCACACGTTGCCATACAGTGCCAGGCTTTAGTACTTGTGATTTGCAACTCACTTAAGTACTTAGAATTTGAAGGTTTGGAACCTGTTTTAATGTTTACAACATCATGTGGATATGTTGATTCAGTCTTGATTTTGGCCACTAACTCCGATACACGTCTTTGTTTTTTGGTGGCATCTTCAGCATGGGAAGGCACATTAGACAAACATGGTATGATACCACCTCTTTGGCCAGGACCTTCAGCTCAGGATCCATAAAGGTATAGTTCCTTTTCCTGCCTGTGTCTGTGATAGAAGGGTTTGGCAGATTTCTACTGAGAGAGGACTAAGTGATATCAGAGGATGGCAGTAGATTCTGTTTTGTTTTGTTTCAAGGTGCTTTGTAGGGGTGGGTGAAATTTCCGTTCTGCCTGCGCAATTGGCAGTTTTGCCAAGTTCATGTTAGGCTTGCAATGTGGAATTCTGACAAAATTATGCCAATCGCTGCATAGCAAAAAAAATTCTCACATGAAGCTCCAAAACGGTAAGTTGGTGAACACGAACAAGATTTGGTATGCCCTAGCACGTTTTTCATCTCTTGGAAGACATCCAGTGATATTTATCCAATGCGGGCAGACGCAACAGTTCACAGTCAGAAGGCTGCCACTCGAGTAGAAAATCCAGTCAAGCAGTATCAAAATCAGCTTGTGTAGTTGTGCCCTCTGGTGCACCATATGGTCCCATAAACACTGATTTGTCAGTGCAGAACACACTCCTATTGCTAAATCACAGCATGAGCAGCACGACGTGGCTATTTCTGCCTGTTGATGGAACTCTCAAAGAGATTTTATGTAGCTCCATGACATTCTATGGAGTCCAACTCTGTGAGTTCCACCCAGCCCTAGTGTTTTGTTCACATAAAAAAAAATGTCTGCACACTCCCACAAAGGAAGGAGTTGTTGTTTTGGGTTTTCTAATGCCCTTTTGTGTGTTGCTTTGGCTGGTTCTCTTCTCTATGGACTAGTTTCTATACCCTAAGAACTTCCAAAGCATGAAAATGATAACTTCCTTATGTTTTATGCATGTGCTACTCTTCAGGTGAGGTATTTAGGAAATGTACTAAATACAACATTCTGTATTTGCACATGTATTAAATAACACACATTTACTATTTAACACATACGTTACATAACGATTCCGTGGCACACGGTAAAAACTCATAATTAGTGTTATTTAACAGGTGTTATGTAACGAACCCTGTAGTATTGGTATTTACCCAATATGCACCTTTGGGGGTATTTACCACCAACCTCCTAATCGGGGCCTTGTACTAATGCCAAATTCTCACAAAATATGTCAAAGTCTGTAAAAGCTCACCATTTTGTGCTGCCATTTTCTAAAAGATATTGTCAGGGACCTATACCCTTGTCCAACCCTCAAAAATTTCTAATCTTTGATATGGGCCTGTTAATAACTACATTTTTATATACATATATAGCGCTTCGTATCACACTTCAGTCACTTCTCAGCACTATAAAAAAGGCAGGTGTTACCCTTACTCAAATAAATGATACCTCAAAAGGATGGAAGGCTGGTTGAGTAACCATGCCAATTTTCAAACTAATGCACAGCTGATCGCTGTATATAACTCACTGAGTCATCTCATCCGAGTAGTTTTTTTACCTAGCTGAATCAAACAATTGTCTTCTGTAACGGAGCAGCAGCTGAACAGGCTTGTTATTAGAAAAGATGAGGCCTATTGTGCAAACATTAATGGTTTAAATTCTCTGCATTGAATTATTGATTCCTTATTCCATCTCTTCGTCCAGATACAGTTTTAAATTTGATAACATCTCGCCTCAGTGGCCAGTGTCCTTTATCCTATTCTAATTTGTTAATGACTGCTTTCCTCAACTTCCTGCCAAAGGCTTAAGATCGCCCAACAGAGGTGCTGCTTCACAGACTCTCTAAATCGGTTTAGTGGTGTGATGCATTCGGCCAGAGTTCACCCATAGGTTTGCGTTTGTCATACAGTAGAATTGCCATGATCTCTTTCAACAGTAGAGCACAGTACACTGGACCCAATTCAATTACAGTGGATTATGTTCTCAAACGTGATTATCCAGAGTGATTATACGTCCACGATTATGCCTTGTTCCCAGCACAAATTGCTTTACATGTTGCAGTAGACTTCATCTGCAGCCGCCAAGCACCTGAACAAGGGGGTTAGCGACTATCCCGGTTCTGTTGAATCGCCTGTTCCGAAAGGATTATGCAGGAATGTAGCTTTGCTGAACTTAAACTGAGGCAAAGAGTTGGCTGGCCTGGTTTTAGAAATATCTGCTATTTCCTGTTTTTGAGAAGTAAACACAGTGAGCCTGTTTCACAGAGTGCACTTTGTAGTACGTTTTTTAATACTACAAACACACTACAAATTGCAGTTCACAAACTTTATTCAGAGTTTTACGCCTCCACATTACCTTTACTTCTGTATGCAGAGGTTTCCACATTGACTGCGGCATCTCTGCACAGGTAAGCATAGGTTTTAGTAGTAAATGTGAGAGGGACACAGGTTAGTGGTATAAAGAACCGACAAACTTACTACGAAAGGGGTTGGGGCTAGGGAGGAGTAAGAGGGGTTTAGGTACGTTCAGGGAGAGACTTCACCCACCCATACACATGTAAGCCAATTTCAATAGTGTTAACACTGAATTTATTAATGATTATTCATGCATTCCGAGTATTGAATTTGAATAGAAAATGAATTAACAGAGAGAAAAATAATGCACGCATTTGAAGTTGCGCCCACCTGAGTGTCCGCTAATATTCACGAAGTGTACTTATTAATAGCTTATTAATTAATGTAAAATATTGAGTTTATGTTTTATTAATGTTGTAAGATGTCATATTAAGGGTTATGTATTAGCTTTATTGATCGTAGGCCTTAATTTAGAGGGGTCTTGGCCTAGTTGCGCGGCCTCGTGCCAAGCTGCATTGTCTTAATTGACTTATAAAATGGTTATTTAGGAAATTAACTTGTGATTTTCCACTGTGGTGACCAAGTCCTCGTAGCTGAAAGTCTTTCCCATGAGAGCTGATGATGTACTAGCTAGGATACTTTGTATATTGTAATGTGTGTAAGACTGACCTTCCCAGGAGAAGGCAATGGATGCACAACTGGAGCATATGCTGCAACAATATTGATACCTGACAAGCCAAACAATGGGAACAGGAGAAGAGGAGCCATTTATCGACATGTGAACCATGTGCTAGTAGAAGTGTAGATTTGAGGTTTGGTTTTCATTGGACTAAATGCAAACATGTGATTCATTGACCAATAGGGACATGAGAAGTATTTTCAGGAAATCTAACTTAGCCGGACTGCACAGAGAGGAGATGCACCATTCTCCCCATCCTTCTTGAGAGTTTAGCTATTCTTTTCCAAACTGCATGAAGAGACTTTGCTTTTTCTGAATTTTGATGCTGAACCTGATGCCTTGCTGACCGAACTGATGTCCTATTGATGAAGACTGTCACAGCTTGCTGAACCAAATTGAGGACAGGTATAAAGACGATGTTTACTGATAGTGATGTCTATTTGCTTTTGTTTCTAGGTACCAATCGCTATTTTAATAGAGCCATAGCTACTTGCTTTTCCAAATTTGTGTTGACTACATTCTTTTGCATGATGTCCAAACATGCTATTCTAATCTGATGTTAGTTAGGGTTCTCACTGATGATGCTCACTAGATGTAATAATAGTTGATGTCTTTCTTGCTTAATTCAAAATGTATGTTATTTCGTTTGTGCAGTTATTCTTGCAATTATTTTGTACTGTAACCTTTGAATGTGTAGTGGCTCAAGCTTTCATTAGATTGCGATGCTTTTGCCGCTTTGGTCAGCCAGTGTTGTTTCTGTATGTTTATCAACTGATTTTGAGACTAAGTTACATGATATTAGCATTGTTAACATAGGGAAATAAGCATTCTTACTTTTACATAAAGGTGTGGTTATTCTTGGCCGCAAGGTCATGGTGTGTGGAAGTTACTGACTCCTGTTGATTATTGATATCATTGATTGTTATTGCTATTGATTTGTATTGGTACACAGTTCATGGTGGGAAAAACTTTAAGCGCAATCAAAAGGTCCATCGCCCCATTCGCATCTCCTTGTAAGTTTACTTATTAAGGTCTGACACGCTAACCATGGTCTGAGGGAGGAAGCTTTTGTAGAATGCTTAAATCAGGAGTTCATGAATCCCAAAAGTAGTGACCTTACTCTAAAGTGTAAACTTACTCAACGCTCTAAATTACCTTTGTGAATCAGGCCCCCCTGTATGTTTTACTGAAGCAAAGATGTAATTCGTGTCCTTCCCTGCGGCAGTGTGACTGCAGAGCCCACTGGCCTTTTACACTTTCAATCAGTGCCTTCCACTCATTTTTACGCTTCCTTTTTTACTGTGATCTGTGTTCAGTCATCAGGTGCATCATTGCGAACAGTGCAGCAGAAGCAGTGGTGCCACGGTCCTGGGATTTTAATGTTTGTATTGTGTAAGATGTGATTTTCCTGGTACTGTTTTAGGTGGAAGGTGACATGTAGGATAGCTGTGCTGCATTGTGATTGGTCATTTAGAGGCTACCATTTTGTTTCAGGGTTTTCAAGGTCACTCAAAAAAATGCTTGCTCACCGTTATGTTTTAATTGAGCTGTTTTAAGTCAATGCCTTTACAATTGTATTTACGTGTAATTATTGATGTTTTAAAACTGTCAATAGTAGAATGTGGCACACTGCAAATACCAAATAGTACCAATAAAATCAAACAACTTAATCAACAAATAATACAAGCATTCCGGATTTAGTAATGTTTTTGTTGTGTATGTCTAAATACATACTAATTTTTGCATCTAACATTGTTTACACTGATAGAAATAATTTTACTGCCCATTATGAACAATCTGAAGGAGCCAGTCTTATTTTCTGTTCAAGTCACAGCAACATATTATCCTTTGAATGAAGCTCCTACGTGGTTGCCCATGTTAGCATGACATCCCACTATTCTAACCCAGAAGCGATGGAACCCAATCACAGATGTTCTTCCAGCTCATGTCAAAGCTCTTTCACCACTCCTGTCTCACTGGAGGTGGGTGAAGTAGCATAGTTTTCTACTCACATAACATGAATAGTTCTTTCCGGAACTAAGGGCTACACACTTGTTACACAAGAGGGCCAATGTGTGTGAAAATCAGCACATTCTTATTACTTTTCATTATAAATATGCCGATTCCACATTGAGAGAAAAGTATGATGTGTGCCTCTCCACTGAGATTATCCACTTTCACAAGATATTTCTGTTCAGACCCGCTCCATCATGAGGAAAAGTAAATTCCCACGAGTGAAAGCAATTGTCAGTGAAAACCTAGGGAAACAGGCAGTTATGCAAGCTAGACACTGTTTGGTAATATAGATCTAGCAAGATAATGCTTTTGCAACAAAAATCATGCATGGACCTATTGCTCACATGAAAACAACCTCAATTTATATGTACAACTCTTACAGGAACAGCCATAACCAAGTACAGTATTAGCACCTAAAGGGTTGAGATCATTTCTACAGCCTATTCTCATACTCGCTTCACTTCTTGCAGACCAATTTGTCGAGGGGAGAGAGGTAAGAAACCCCCAAAGACCAGTGAGATTTTCCCACCAGGAGCAGCTAGAGAGAGATCCACGCTAAAACCCATCATGGTCTTGCTTGAGATCATGGTTCGGAGAACATTAGTGAATACTCATCCTTGTATTCTGTTTGGTTTCTAAGGGCCACTTGTGATTTGACGCAATGTCAACAGGTGATCACAAACCAGTGCCGTTGGTCCAGGGACAGTTACCAATTGACACCATCCTAGAATTTTGTCTAAAAGCAAAAAATTGATGGAGAGGTCGGGTGGATCTCTTATGTTACACATTGACCAATGACAGAGATTGTGTTCACAAGAGGTACCATGTCCCTTTTGGGACCAGCCACCTACTGGCATGTCAAATAGTATGTGAGAAACTGCCATTTTGTGAAAGGGCATGAGTTGAGTCCCAAAAATATCAGGAAAATGTTCTTGAGTGTTTGGATTTGCTCTGAAGATCTGAAGAGGTATCGAAGTCTTGTCATTGCATTGTATTTTGGTGTCTTCCTGTGACCAGTATTAAGTTGCACAGTGAAAAGATTGAATCCTTGAATGGCTTAGCTACTTCTCAATAAATACATTCCCTGAAGAGCAAGCCTTCGGAGCTATCCTGAGTGAAAGCTGATATTCTTATTAAAATGGCAAAAATTAAATCGAGAGCCTGTGTTTCCAAACTGAAAATAAGAGCTCCTTAAAGAAATAACAATTAGGTTGAGGCGTCTGAGGCAGTTTCGAGTGCACTAACGTCAGATATCTAGGCCGGACTAGACCTGCACCATTTTCTAAACTATGTTGATAATTTAATATTCAAGACCCCAAAGAATGATCATAAATTGTCAAAAGTCGTAAATGGTCATTCAATGCAGCTTTTGGAAAAATGGTTTCTGTGCTGGAATCTCACACAGGTCACCAAGCCAAGTGCTTTGTTCGAGAGAATCGAGAACTCTTCATCAGTTCCTCAGGAAGAGACTTGTACAACAAACACACTGTTAGGGCAGCATTCCTACAAGTAGAAACTTGGTAACTCCTAGGAAACTGGGGTGTAATAAAACGGATTTCATCACTTACTTGACATGTAATAATGAAACATCTGAAAATAAGTAATTTTTAACGATAAGTACTATTAATATATTACTCAGCTGGACATTCACACTCTCAACATTTGAAGGGGCCTGGCTATGCTGTCCCACAATTACTAGATCCTCATAGAGCTGAAAAATAATATTTTGTATGTGTATAGCCCACAGTAGCAAACTACGTCTTATGACTTTCAGTCCATTTTCATCCTCTCTATAATAAATCACCAGTATGGTAACTAAGCAGGGACAGGTTTACGAGGGTGCGACTGGTGCGGCTTCACAGGGCGCTGACCTGGAGGGGGGTACTGACCTCAAAGGGGGCGCTGTGTTGTGCAATAACTTTCAATTTAAAAAAAAACTGCTGCAGAGTACCTTGTCCATCCAGCTTTCAGGCAGCAATTAAAATGTCAAGATAACTCTTGTAATTAATGTTCCTGCTAGACAGAGAGTCCAGGGTTTTGTCTAGTTGCAGTTTTGACTGGCTATAAAGTAGCGCAGAGGGTTAATATGCCTGCTTCAAAGAACAGATCTGCATTATATTTGGATAGCTGAGTGGATTAGTAAAGCCAGCCTTTATATGTGCTTTAAAAAAATGAATTGTATGTGAGTGAGGTGCCATGGAGAGATGAGGGGCACTTTTGCCGGGTGGTAGTGAGGAAATCCGATGAGAAGGCCATGGGAAGGGGCGCCAAAAAAGATTGTCGCACCAGACGCCACCAGCTATAAAGCTGGCCCTCTATCTAATACTTTGAAGTGTGGCACCAGATTTCCTTGGAGTGTTGGGTGTAAACTGGAATGGATCTGAATCTGTCACCATCTCTTTTATCTTCATGCTCTGTACGTTCTAGGAGCCTCTCAAGGGGTTCAGTTCAACTAATACTGTTTTCTGTATCACGAACAGAAACAAGTATAACTTCAAAGTTATCTGGTAACGCTGTGAAATATAATTAGGATTACTCAAGCTGCCAGTGCAGTGAGACCTGAGAAAATGTTGAACCCATAAAACAGCTAAGCTGGCCACGCCTTTGTTACACTTTAAAAAGCGAACAAATACCTAAGCATGAGCTAGAGGACGCAATACACAGACACCTTGATTGAACGGCACAACGAAGAGGGGAGAAGTAAAAGTATGCTGTGACAAGAAGCCATGGGCGGCAAAAGAGTCAAACTGCAATATAGCAGGTCAGTGGCGCCAAAGCCTAGCATATATAAAGCATGAACCAAGTGACAAGGAAAACCATACATTATGACAGAGAGATTTAAAAAAACAGGAAGACATCAGGCCATGAACACTCTGGAAAGGAAGACTTAGGGGTAACAAGGCACGGGCTCTTTAGCCAAAACCAATCTACAGCATAATGACGATATCAGGCTATACGTCAACACTGCAACAAGGATTAGCTAGAACAGAGAGACATAACAAGAAGGAGAAAACTGAACAGGGTAACTTTGGGAAAAATGACAAAGACAATCTGTCTAGACCATATGTAATGCACAAGGTTATTGGGGGCTTGAATACATTACAAACAAGCATTTTCAATGCAACGGGTCTGCATTTGCTCGGGTTAGAGCTATTAGCGTTGTTAACTCCTAACCGGACTTTTCTTGCCACACAAATTAAAAGAAAAAAACACACTGCGATCGCACTATGCAAAATGCAGTGCGATCATGCTGCAATTCAAAACGGAAAAACTGAGTGCAATCGTGCTATGTAAACCCCAGCGCAATCGCACTGTGTGGAAAATAAACAGTAGTCCAGAAATCATGTTGAAAACATCGAGCCTCATATGTTTTTAGTAGTTTACTGGTGCTGTGTAGGTGAGTTTAACACCAGAAAAGGCATGGCCTATGCATGCCTTTCACAAATGACAGGAAGCGGATTTTAAAACGCAAGCCCACGAACCAATGAAAGTGACTGACGTGTCAACGGCGCGGTTGGAAGCCCAAAGAGAGATTACTACAGGGGACAGAGCAATTTGCGCTCGCCCCTAAAAAGGGAGATACGAAGACAGGGAGGCCGGAGCAGTGCAACAGGGGGTTATATATGCTGATAAAAGGAGACATGGAACTCACACTTTAAAATACATAAACTCAAAATATGCTGCTAGAGATTGATACTCAGAAACAGACGCACAGATATAGGGACACCCAATAAAAGAAACACCGGGACTCTAGAAGGTAGGAACATGAGAAGCTACATATATATGAATAAAAAGACACAGGGAGACACATTCACAGGTAGACACATAAAACAGAAATACAAATAGTCTTGGACAGAGGGAGACATAGGAAGACCACAGAGAACATTAGGACATGTTGAGACAGGAAAATATAATTTCTATGATTTTTTTCAATCCTTAGGCTGAATTTTCACAGAGTGCACCTGGGCTCATATTATTAAAGTAAGTTTAAAGGGTATGGCTGATGAATCACTGGTGTAATGAAACTTGGGGCCCCTTTCGGACTCACTCAGGAGCTGTCATGCCAGTTTACTTTGCTGAGGGGACCCCCTGGGGCTCTGAAACCACCTCCTGCATTGCAGGGGCTGTGGGGGCGTTTGTTACGCCACTGTGATGAATGTCTGTGAAATATAGTGAGTAGTGTTTTTATGAGGAACACATAGATCACTGTGGTTTTAGAAACCCCTCAGGTAAAATAGCCTCTTTGCGGAATAATACAGTTGCAATGAGCTAGTATTTTTAACAAGGATAGCTTAACAGAATTGAGCCATGGATGTGGCATGGCTCTAAGAGTCTGTGTTCAAGGCGAGCCATGAAAATATTATGCATGTAAATCATGCAACAAACACCAACTAAAAATCTGATTAAGTTTCTTCAAAAGTTTTAAAAAGTGCATTTCTTTAGCAAGTGGATACATTTCACCTCCGTGCACCAATGTATATCACTTTATTGAGAAGTAGCATTGAAAGTCAGAACTTTTAAACACTACCTTAAATATGTTCCGGTCCTCCACTTCCTGATAATAATTGCTATTAGCAAGCATGAAGCAAATCAGTTGTCAGGTATACCTTAAATGTGATTTAGATTCTTATTAGAGCTGTTGCTCCATTAAAGCCTACAAAATCAAACAGGGGAGGTATCGCACATCCTGAACTCACAAATTTGTATTGTCTCCTATGTGATAATGAGAAAAAGGAGGCTCTATGAAATAAAATGTTTGCCTAGGATCACACAAATTAGACAAACAACAATTGCTGTCAGGTTTTGTGGTTTCACATTCTGCACTTCAGCCACTGGGCAGTTATCTCTTTCTGTTTTGAATCAAAGATTAATGCTTTTCTTTAATTCTTGCAGCATAAATATCAAGCATAAACCACATTTATTTATTTTCAAGTGTTTTATAGCACAAATTTGATCCAAGGCAGACGTCACAACCGAACCAGAATACTTTACACACGTTTTGTTTCATTTTAGGCACAGGGAGAATAAGTGATTTGTCCAGGTTCACTGGAAGTTGAGCTGAGACCAGGATTCAAACCTGGTCCCCCATGTTACAGGAGCAGTACCTGTAACCACTAGACCTCATCTCCTAATGTGAAAACTTGCTACTTTTGGGCTTGAGGTTCCAAGAGGTCCTCGACTTGAGCCAGAACCAGGCACCTGGCTCAAGCCTAGTTCGAGCTTTCAGTTGCTCTCTGCCCAAGGGGCATGGATTGTTGATGTAATAAATAAATCTTAAATAGAAAGAATAATTGTTGGAGTTGGCACTGTCTGTAGAGGCACCCCCAAACATTTTGCCTTCATCCATCTTGTTTTGCTGCTTTTGTTTTTCTTGGATTTAAGTCTCTGTGAAATTTACCACTGCTAACCTGTGCTAAAGTGCTTGTACGCTCTCCTCTAAACCTAGGGAAATTGGGTTATACACATTTGGCTTATTTAATGTACTCGTAAGTCCCTTGTAAAGTGGTACTACATGTACCCAGGTCTGTACATTAAATGCTACGAGTGGGCCTGTAGTAGTTATTGTGCCGAGCGCTTAAGTAGGCCTTTAGAACATGTCTTCAGCTTGCCGTTGTGCCTGTGTGGGCAGTTTCAACCTGGCAAAATAATCTGTTTTTATGAATAAGCCGGAGCCAACCAATGTGCGCTAGATCCAGCACGCACAGCTGGAAGCCTGCCGGTCAGACAATTGAAGACTTTCCATGCAACAATTTGACAGTACAACAGTCCTTCCAACGCAGAAGTGTGCAGTTCTTCAGTTTATTATGTTCCACAAAATAAGCAGTCAATTAATCAATCCAAATGCTGCTTCACATTTAAAGAATAACCATGATGACTTAAAACAACTTTTGTTGAATCCCAATCCATTTCAGGTATTGACCCTTCATCAGGGGAACTGTAAAATACACCAAACCACTGAGAATATCCTCGCCATACTGAACTTTTGCCAAATCAAAGTGACACATTCCATCTTGCCATGACATGTGTGTGAATAATACAAAACCTGAATTGTCAACATACAGTTTAGAAGAACCAACGCGCAATGAGTGAGCAACTTAAGTTAACTTAACTTAAATGAAAACCTTGTTGGCCCGTAGATCCTCTTGGGCTGCTTCGATCCTCTCATTATGTGGTATAAACGTGTATTGTGATGCTACATCAATATTACACAACCAACATGTGTCAAATCAATAATCCCTAATAGCGGACAGTAACTTCACAAATTCAGTAGTGTTTTTGATGTACGAGCCCCACTTTTGGACAATTGGTTTGTAAGGAAGGTCTGCAGGATTTTTGTGAATTTTTGGTAATATATACAGGTGGGGCCGACGAGGGTGTTCTGGCCACAAAAAATGCTTGGTGTTCTTAGAAATCTAACTATTTTCCAATGCCTTTTCAAGTATCTCACTCAGAATTGCAGTAAACTGCAATGTAGGATACCCATCCAATAGGATGTAGATATCATCATCTTGTACATGTGCAAGAACTTTCCCCTCATAGTACTTCTGGTCCATAACAACAAGAGCACCTCCTTTATCAGCTGGTTGGAAGGTTACACTTTTGTTAGTAGCCAGGGAAGTTAAAATTCCATGTTCCTTAGTTGTCAAGTTGTGGACATGAGCCTGCAGAAATGTATATTCTGAAGCTCTTTTTTAGTGAGTGCTTCAAACAAATCCAGTGTTTTATGAGAAGTGGGTGCCAGAAAAACACGTTTTGGTTTGAATTCAAGATACTCTGGTTCTTCAGGATCAACTCCAGTTGCAGGTGAGTTGTTGAACACATACACTAATCGAAGTTTTCACATGAATCTATAGAAATCAATTTCAACCTCTAAACTGTTTGAGAAATAAGTGGGTACAAAAGACAGACCTTTGTTAAGCACAGTCCTTTGTGAAAGTGACAAACAAGTGGATGAAATGTTAATCACTAAATCTTTGTCTGACTCTTGAGATTCTTCCGGCCTACTTTTTCTTTTTGCTTTTCTTTGTGACCTGCGAGCTTTTCTTGGGATGATGTGTGTGACTTGTCAATTTATAATGATTTGTTGTTGGCTGATGGACTTATCCCCAAAAAAGAACTCTTGGAAATCAAAGCATCTGTATAGTCGATGTGCCAGCAAGAGGGTCAACAGAGGTAATTGGTGGACGACTGATAAAAGTTTCCTTCTTAGTGGTGATGTTTTCATCAAAAGAAGATGGCTGTGGTTTTCTTTCTCTCTTTTGTGAGTACACCTTTGCCCAGGTGTACACCTCGTCCAATTTATAATAGATGGTTAGATGGTATCCCGCTTACACTTACAAACTTTCCATTCCTGCATTTCTTCAGTGTATCATCTAGTCTTTTATTGATCTTCTCTAATGATGTTTGCCACGTATCTTGATCTAATCTAGAATGCAAAGACTCCTGCAATTCTTGAATTTCTATTTCTAGTTTGTTGATGACTTGTGAAAGTTCCTCGATAATTAATATCAAATCCAGTGAGCATTTTTTCAATATTGCATACAATTTTGACATAAACTGTTTATTAAACTTGAACAACATGGGTGTAATAGAAATCCACAAACCTAGGGGGAATATGTTGTGCTTTGTGATATTGAATGAGAGTGGTGGTGTGTTGCATTTGGTTTAATTCCTTTTTCATCAAATATTCCAATTGATGCAATTGTTGAGTGGTCAAACCTGTTGTTGATGAGCAATGAACCCTAATGTCCTATATGAGGGCATACATATTTAAAGCTTCCTCTGAAGAGTAAACCTTAGTTTCTGCTCTATTTTCTGTGATGTGTGCAATTTCTTCAAATGAAATTGTGGTATGTGTTGGTGCCCCGACATAATGCTAGCAATGAGGAGCGAGCAGGGTACATTGTATTCAAAAAGTCAGACATGTGCTTTGACATTTCACATGCCCTGATAGTGGACAAAAATCACTAATTCATTTTTCACTACTGTGAGGCTTACCTCTCCCATAGGATAACATTGGGTTACCTCATTACATTGAATAAGTGCTAACATTCATTTGGGACCAGGTAGGAAAGTCATGTTTGGTGTCTGAGGAATTGTAATTCAAAACTCTCTTTAATGGTAAAGTTGGATTTTGAGTCATAACTCTGAAAATGCCACTTTTAGAAATGTTCTTGTTCTAACCTTTTGGTTGCTGCAGCCTGTTTCCAGGGACATATTATTAGGTGTAGGTGGTATTTGGCCCTTGTGGCAGAAAATCCAAACACCTCTTGGGGGATCCAGATTCCTTTTCCATTTCAAAGCTAGCACCAGGTATACAAATGGAACACTCAGACACACTCCTCAATATACTTCTAGACCTGTGGATACTACAGAAGAGAAAGAACTAACCTGCTGGCAGAGGATTAGCCTGCTGTCTGAGAAGATAGACCTGATCTGTTCCCTTCATACTAAGCTACCTAAAGTGGTTCCATGGGCCAGTTGACTGACCTCCTGTTTAGAGGTACAGGGACATAACAAGCTCCACAGGCCTCCCTACAACTGCCCAGCTGACCTGTTGCACTGGAACTGCCTGGACCTGCACTAGTACCTAGCTGAGCCTTTCTGGCCTCTGCTGGAATGAGATTGTGATCCCTGAGAGGTGCCTCCCAGGCTCTGGACTCTTGCTGTTGCATCAGTTGAGGTCCCTGCAATAAAAGGAGGAAACCCTGAAGTTTTGGGCTCTTCATGACCACAAATGGGCCCGCTCCTGCCATGATGTTCCATCCCATTCTGACAGCCAACTTGAAGCTCCATTGAACCCTGCTCTTTTAGCTACAGCAACCACCAGCAACAGCTGCCAACGCGAGACCTGCACTTCACTCTACAGCAGGGATCTTCAAAATGGGGGGCGGGCCTCCAAAGAGGGCCTCAAGTGATCCGGGGGGGGGGGGGGGCAGTAGGCTCTGGCCAAAAGTAGCACTATGCAGATAACAGCACTTTGTTTTAAGCACAGAATAATTTATTGCATTTTTAAAAAGGTAATAGAACTTAACTGCAATGTTTAAATAAGCCTAGACATTTTTAAACATTGCCAAATTCTGAGGGGGGCTGATGATTTTTTTTGGGAGGAGGGGGCTTGGCATTTAAAAGTTTGGAAACCACTACTCTACAGTATCAACAGCCCACAGTTACTGCCAACCCGAAGCTCCAGAAATAACTGTCCACAACTCCTGACAGGATCTTTGTGCTACAGTGACAACGGTCTGCAATGCCCAGCCTGCTCTTCCCACTACAACAATGACCATCAGTGAAGCTCTATCTGCTCCTCGTGCCCTCCTCCCCCGCGAACTGGGTTCTCTGTGCCTGCCTTTTGAGAAGGTAACTTTTTTAGAGGGACTAACCTGGTTCTTTTATCTGGCCCATGCTCCATAGTGGTTAGCATGAACTTGAGACTTTCGCCCAGTCTAGCACTACCAGATACCCATGAGTGTCACTTTCTGCTTTTAGGCTCTACACTTACATTCTACCTTTGAAATTGCATATCTCCGGCATACTTATTGGATTTATGTCATTTAAGTATCAAATCATTTATTAAATATTACTCTATTTTAATAAATTGCTGTGTGATGGTTTTTGTCCTTTTGGCAAGGTCATCTCCAAACTTTTTGCCTTCCCTCTGTTCTCTTTTCTGTACCCATTTTTGTTGGCTTTAAGGACTATGGGCATTTTACCACTGCTGACCAGTGCTAAAATACTTGTACTCTCTCCTTTAACAATAGGGACATTAGCTTACATCTAATTGGCACATTTAATTTCCTTGCAAGTCCCTAGTAAATTGGTACTAAAGGGCCTGTAAATTAAATGCTACTGGTGAGTCGTCAGCAATGATTGTGCCATCCACTTAAGTAGCCTTTTAAACATGCCACAGGTCTACCACTATGGGCTCGTTTGTGAACTTTTAAACTGTAATTTTGACTTGGCAAAATATACATTTTGCCTAGCCTAAACCTTTCTTTTTCATACATTTAACCCACACCTCGAGTAGGCTATAAACAACCCATAAGGCAGGATGCAATGTATTTAAAAAGTTGGACATGTACTTTTACATGCCCTGGTAGTGAAAACACTTTAATTCATTTACTGCAAGGGCTACATCTCCCCTACGCTAACATTGGGTTACCTTATTACGTGTAATAAGTGATAAGTTTCCATTGGGAGCGGATAGGAATGTTGAATTCGATGTCTAAAGAATTGCAATTTAAAACCCTCTTTAATGGTAAAGTTGGACTTTAATTCACAATTCTGAAAACACCACTTTTAGAAAGTTGTAATTGTTTTGTCCCAGCCATTTGATATCTGCATCCTGTATTCTGGGTTACATGACTAGGTATTTGGTCTTTATGCATTGCTCCCAGACAGTGAAACAAAGAGGGATAAGTGTTGGCAGACTGAAGTATCCCTGACTTAATAAGGGGGTGTAGCTAGCACCTACTACACTTGCATATCACAACGGGTCTGCCTGAACACACTCACAAAGGGTCTGGCCCAGCTTCTGCGAAGCTGGGCCAGGGCAAGGAGGCAGGATATTCCAAAAGCTTCTGGGGGTGGATATCTCCAGAACATTCCCCTGCTTCAAAGTGGGCACCAGGTATAAATAGTGGACCCTTAGACCCAACTCTCCAGTACATCTCTGGACCTCTTGGAAGATGTAGGACATCTGTGCTGCTCTGCATGAAGGACTGCTACTCAGTTGCCTTACTGCCCTGCTACCCTGTTGCCTGAGTGAGAGGACTGGACCTGCATTTTGAACCCAGGACTACCAGAGTGACTCCAAGGGCTAGTTGGCTGGCCTCCTCAGCGGAGCCTCAGGGACAGAAAAGGCTCCAACCTCTTTAACCCCAGAACCTGGACCCTGTCTCCCCCCATGTCATGCTACCCCAGTCTTGGACTCTTGGGAGGTGCTCTGTCACCCCAGCTTTGGTCAGAACTGATGTGGCTCTAAGCATCTCCTCACAGCTCCACCTTGGAATCACAATACATCCCTGACTTCGGACTTTGCATTGCAGCCCAGCAGCTTCATCAGAACAATCACTGCGTGAAGCAGGCTTGATGCGGGATCTCACAACATTCCACAAACCAGGATTTAAGGTACTTTGTTCAGCAGTTGTATCGTAGTCCCTGTATCCGGACCATTCTCCATCGCGGTAGGCCTGAACTTGTGACTTTGTCCTTGTCCAGTACAACCAAATAACCACGTTTGACACTTTATGCTTCTCAGCACTGTTTTCACTTAAATCTTTAGAATTTCAGATCTTTGGTTCTGCTAGTTGGATTTTTGTTGTTTTGGTCTCAAATCATTTATTTAATTGTACAATTTTTTTTTAATTGGTGAGGAGTGTTTCTTGTGTTGTGTTTTTAATTTATTTCTGTTTGAAGTGCTGCATAAGTCCTATAGACATTGCATCTAAATTAAGCCAGACTGCTTTTGTGACAGGCTACCAAAGTGTTCAGCACAGGTTAATTTGGGGTTTGTTAGTGTCTTATCCTGAATGGGATTGTGTTTGCTACTTGACTAGGGTTTTACTCCTCTCTGCCAGTAACCCTGTTTCCTTTAGTGTGATATTTTTCTCGTGTTGTGTTTTCTCTTTATTTCTACTGGTGTATTGCACACATATTTTACACGTTGCATCTATGTTAAGCCTGACTGGTTTTGTGCTAGGCTACCAGAGAGCTAAGAATAGGTTAATTTAGTGACTATTTGAGGTTCACCCTTACATGGATTGTGGCTGTTATTTGAGAAGGGCTGACCACCCCCCATCAAACAATGCAATGTCTCCCAATAAATGAACAAAATAGTGACAAAATATGATCTCATAAAAATAGCTGAACTAATTGAAAACGTATTTGCTTGAAAGGCAAATGTGTCCATATGATGGTATTCCACACATTGTCTATTTTCCCTGAGAAAATCAGGGATGGTACCACCACCACTTTGTCCTGAAGGCCCTACATGAGGCAGGTCTAAAGGTCAAAGGATTGACAAAAACCCAATCATGTCCCAACACTCGATTGTGGGGGGATCGCAACATTGGTGGGTTGGAGATCTGCCAACTTATAGCAGAGTTCTGAGCAGCCAAACCTCATAACAGGCCCTAAGTGTTCTTACTTTCCTTCTTTCATTAACTCTGATTTCTCTCTAACATAATCAAAGGTTTAACGCATACTATTAGAATTTAAATCAGCATTGGCTCCTATGTTTCTATGGTGAGTGAAGATGAATAGATGCGTGAGTGCTTGAATGAACAAGTGATGAAATTTTGGATGGACCGTTGGGTTGATTGGTGACTGCAATAAAGTGTACAAGGGCAATGTGGGAGAACAGATGAGGAAGTGAAAAGGAGAGAGTATTGAGTGAGGAGTGAATGTCTGGCTGGCTACAGCACTGTACCATTTTTTTAAGCGGTATCTGTAGAGAAGCATAAAAGACAAGACATGGATAGATCTCTGCTGAGGCCAGGGCAGCATTTCAATGAGTCAGTATCTTTTCCATTCCACGTAGATACAAAAATGGGGACTGGAGTACAAAGCACCTGTTGTTAGAGCTCAGCAATGTAAGTAAGTAGTACAATAAAGTGTGGTGGTTGCAAAAAGATAACATCACTATTTAAAACATCCTTAAAAATGTAGCCTGGAACCTGTCATCTCAACAGGAAGAAAGACATGACAATTTCCTACTCCAGCAGAAATGTGTTCAATCATTGTTTTACTCTCTTTGCCCGGAGACTTAATTGCATATGTAGATTTGGGTATTAAGGGGTGGGTGAAAAATGTTGTTCCAATAGTGTATTTCGCAGAGTTTTGCCCACCCCGAGCATGGAGATCCTGCAATACTCCACCAACTGTCAGGTGGAGGGGTTTTTTCATGTGCAACTTGCCAACATTATGTTGGCGAGTGCAAGCAAGAATTTGCATCCCCTAGTGCAATTTTCAAGCACTAGAATGCCCCCCTGCAAGATTTCTCAATGTGGTTGGTCACAGCTGTTCACAATTGTTTACATTGAGAAGGCTGTTGCTCAAGTAGAAAATATACTCGAGCGGCAGAAAGCAGCAGCGCCCTCTGGCATGACACATGGTGCTGGTGTTTCACAATGGGGAACAAGCTCCCGGCGCTAAAAATCAGTGCGAGCAGCATGATGTACCTCAGTTTCGGCTGCTGGTGAAAGTTGGCAGAATCCTGCAGAGTTTTATGCAACTCCACAGAATTCCATGGAGGGAAACTCCACAGGTTCCACCCAGGCCTAATCGAAATACAGATAACCACACAAATAGATGGACAGACCATTCTTTCCAAAGCAGGAAGCTGAACACAAAGCTGCTGAGGGTGGTGCTTTCTTTGCCCTTGTTCGAAGAGTAAAAGAGAACAAAGAACTAACAAATAAAGTGAAAAATGCATTAAAAAAGGACAGGAAATAGATCTAGAGGCCAAACACTGCTGTTGTCAAAGGAAATGAACAGGCTGTGTGCCTGCAGGTCATGTGGCTTTAGTGTTGCTGGGTATGCACAGTCAGTGTGTCTATCAGGAACTCTAAGAAAGGAGCAGTGTCTTCACTAAAGGGTTAATAAATGTTGTCAGCAACAGGCATAAGAGGTGAGTGTGTGATTGAAAGCGCAGGCAAGACACAGTGACTGAAGATCATTACAAAAATAGCCTGCCTACTAAACACAGTTATTACATAAGAAGTAATTCTCTATAACCTGTCAACTGATAGAAAGAGAGATGTGTGTTATCCTGGTAGTAAAAGGTAAATAAGCATGTTGGAACATGAATAGTGTACAGGCATGTTCCCCTGTCTTGAGTGCCAAACTGTATGCATGTGGAATCTTGACTTTTGAATTCTGCCCCTGGTGTCATGCTAATTTAGCCTGTTCACAGAGACCTAAGTTTGCTACTGACATTAGCAGGCCCTGAAGCTTGTTCTGTGACCTGGAGAGTTGCACCAAATGTGCTCTCCTTGATTGACAATGCAATACTGTCAAAGTCATGGATTTAGCAGATAAAGCAAGGGTGCAAGTGTACTGTGTTGAAGATCCATGGTGTGACCAGTCCTTTTTATCTGTCTCATTGGAGGCCTACTGATCCACCATGTGTAAATTTCTTCTTCTGCTCACATACCCTTCCCTTAGTGCTAACAAGCTGAGTTCCTGTTGGGCCTGTTGATATGTGTAGCTGGTGTGGTACACGCATGGTGTTTGTGATCAGGCCAGAGTGATGGAGGTCTGAGGGATCAATTATGGATACCTCTGGCATGCCCTTTGCAAAAGATGGAGATGAGGGTTGTTTCCTAGACAGTGGAAGTGCATTGCTGACCTTCATGGAACTGAAAGGTTGAAACCTAGATACTGAAGTGACGGGAATAAAAACAAGACTCATTTATATATTTGATTAGACATTTTGCTTAGAGTAAAGAGCTGCTAATTAGTCTTCCTGAACTAAGCCATTTGGTGGATGGTAGGGGTGAGGATTGGTAGTGCACACTATGTTGTGCAAAGTGAGGCCTGCCCTTTTGTCTTACTCTGATTACTCCTAGAGTTTGGCTGATCATAGCCAAGTGCAGCAACCTCATGACTCTTTGATCCATATTTATACACTTTTAGCACTGCATTTGCATAATTTTTTGATGCAAAAGCGGCGCAAACTTACAAATTATAATTGTATTTTGTCCGTTTGCTCCACTTTTGCATCAAATAAGGATGTAAATGTGGTGCTAAAAAAGTATAAATATGGGCCTTTGTGTCTCTGTTGTGGGTGGTCCAAGTTGGAGATTACACTGCGAACCAGAGCTAGTGTCTCCCTGACAGCCAGTCTTCCAGAGGTGAGGATACAACATTTGAAGTCTGGATCTCTTGCTGAAGGAGCTGTACACTTGTCCTGAAGCACTTAGGAACGTGTCTGTGTAGAGAGGGAAGGAACCTTCCAATCTTATTTGTTTGGGAGCAGCGAGGGGCAGTGTGTCCTCTGGGCCTGTGGGGAATCCAAAAGAGAGAAGTGAGGCGACTGACCTGTTAGACTTCAGTATCAGTGGGCCCGCAGCCTCTATGTGTGAGTTTGTGGTGGGAAACACAATTCCATGTTGGCAATTGCCACGGCCCAGTTGGTGCCTTTTGTAGGCATAATTCACAAAGGGCCTAAGTACTCATCCCGGAGGCACTGCAGTCATGGGAGAGTCTCTGCGCTCAGGGCGAAATCTCTACAATGAAAATTCTCATTGTGAAGATTTTGCCCAGAGTGCAGATACTTCCCCATGACTGCAGGGCCTCTGTCACAAATGCGGAGGCCCTTTTTTTAATCAGGCCCTGTATGTCTGAATCATCTGTGCCAAGTATCATATTCAGTCAACAGCTCGATGCAACTGCTAAGTGTGGCAACTAGCCAGTGTATGCACAACAGTCCTAAGGAAAATTGCCTGTTAAGAGACACAATTTGCAGTGTGATTAGACTGTGGGGGGGGTCTTCCACTTTTTGTTGGACCCACACAGAACTGTAACTACCAAAGTCATGACTAGAAAGAACCATGAGCCCCAGCAAGGATCTACTGGATTGGGGCTGGGCTCATTACTGAGGATCCAAAGTCAGAAGCCCAAACTCTTGTTCCAATCAGGACCTTGGTAAGAGAGGGCTGTTGTTGCTGCCCCTGACACCTCAGGATCTGGGAGGGTGTACACCTTTGTGTGTGGCCTCAGCACCACAGGCAGAAGCATAGAAGAGTTGCCAGCTGATACTGTGCAGATTCCTCTCTGTTTAATTAGTGATAAAAAGCACGTAGTGTTGCATTCTAGTGTGAATTTCTTTCTTTTAAAGGCAAGCACTGTGTTAGGCATTCTGTTATTGAGTATTGGTATGATTGTTGAGCTCTTAGCATGAGCACCCCCACACTACTTCCTTGGAAGCCTTTAACTGCTCACCATAGATACCACTGAGAGTCAAGTACAGAAGGTGTTGTACTTGGCCAGTTTGTAGTGCCATACTAGGACTGAGTCTGGACCAGTAACCCACATTAGCCTCTTGAACCCCTAAACCAGGCCTGACAATTGGTGCCAAGTGGTGTGAGATCCTGCAAAAGTCAGTCCAACTTTCAGCAACAAAGTTGCAAGTTGAACTTGTACACAATGGAATCCATGCAATACTATGGAAGATACAAGGTAATTGGACATAGACCTTGATAAGGTATAACCATAGGTCGGTTAAGAGATGTGTATTTGGATAGAGGGTGAAAGATTCAGAGGAACAAGGCTACAGACGTCTGTGTGAGTTTTATAGGGACCAGTTAGGGAATCTGGTGGAAGGAAAGAAGAAACCGGGATGGGTTCAGGTGAAAATACTAGTAACCCAGTAGGAGAGTGTTATGGTGCCAGGTTCTTGCACCCCTTTGGTGAAGGTTTTTGCATGGCACAGGCCTTTTTGTATCCTAAAATATTATTTTGAATGATTCCCCAAGACAATCCCCACACGTATTTCTAGGGTATCACTGTCACAAACTGCAGGAGTTATTCCCTTGGGGGGCTAAAGACTGGCTGAGACTCTGAACTGAGGCAGAAAGAATAGGTGTGTGCAGAAAGCAAAAGGAAGAAAGAGTAGAGGGAAAAAGAAAGGCAGGAAAATAAGAGAGAATTTGCTAGAGAGGATTGCTTGGGAGAAAGAGAATCTTACAATGGCAGCAAAGACAGCATCATGTGGGAAAAGCGATTCCACCTCCAACTCAATCAGAGTACCTACCAAGGTTCCAAAAGGGCTTGTGCACAAGTATGGGGAGGGCCAACATATTTTAGAATGGTGTGTGAGCTTCAAGATTGTTTGTCAAAGAAAGGCTTCAAATGGTGAGTCTAAGAGACACTTTAAAGAGTTACTGGAAGCCAAGAATTGAGACTCAGTGGACACTGCTTGCCCCCGTTGGTCCCCTGAATGGAGTCTGACTAAGCAAAACTCCCTTTCAAGGTAAGCCCAAAACAAGCCTAACTTTCAATCACAATATAATGTTTAGGATAACACAATAATTATTGTGTTAAATTAAAAGCCTGCACTCCATTTACCTTAAAATGCATGTATGAGACGAAAAATTCAATGACTGATGATTGAGTGTACCTCAGGTGTAGTTTTCGGATGTAAAATATTCCCTTATGCATTTTCAATGGAAGCAAAAGTAAATACTCAGCCAATAAAAAAAACAGTGAGACTAAAATACAATTGGGCACTGATCCAAGATGTGATTGACAATGTCTCAAGCCAAATGTTGATGTGTCCTGAGCCAAAAATGTCAGTGGTGGAAGAGGGTATTTCTGAAAATATTGAGTATTTGTTAAATACAACATGTCTATCAGGTCTTAAATGTTACACACAAGGGCAGTACCAAGAAAAGTAATGCAAATTGTGGACCTTTGAGGTTCATTCAAGCCACTAGTCTAGTATTCCTGACATCAATGAGAATCATTAGGCTGGAATAATAATAATGCTCTAGCAGTAGGGACCTGACTGATAAACATATTTCATATTTAGTGTTAAATCACCTGCAAAAAATTAGAATGAATCTCTCTGCAGGCCATTCTTCTAGCAGTCAGAGGCTCGATGTGAGCTCTGACTGAGTTTCTATGTTGCTTAAGCAGAAAGAACCACAGGGAAATGGAACACCACATAGACGCTGTTTTGGCAAAAAAGACGTGATAAATAAAGGACATATAGGCGGTGATTCTAACCGCGGCGGGCGGCGGTCGCCGCCCGCCATGCGGTTACCGCCAAATGACCGCACTGCGGTCACAAGACCGCGGCGGCCATTCTGGTTTTCCCGCTGTGCTGGCGGGCGACCGCCAAAAGGCCGCCCGCCAGCACAGCGGGAAAGACCCAGCAACGATGAAGCCGGCTCCGAATGGAGCCGGCGGAGTTGCTGGAGTGCGACGGGTGCAGTAGCACCCGTCGCGAATTTCAGTGTCTGCTAGGCAGACACTGAAATTCCTTTTGGGGCCCTCTTACGGGGGCCCCGCGGCACCCCCTACTGCCATCCTCTTCCTGGCGGGAGACCCGCCAGGAACAGGATGGCGGTAGGGGGTGTCAGAATCCCCATGGCGGCGGAGCGCGCTCCGCCGCAATGGAGGATTCTCAAGGGCAGCGGAAAGTCGGCGGTACACCGCCGACTTTCCGTTTCTGGCCGCGGCTGAACCGCTGCGGTCAGAATGCCCAGCGGTGCACCGCCAGCCTGTTGGCGGTGCTCCCGCGGTCATTCGCCCTGGCGGTTTTTACCGCCAGGGTTAGAATGACCCCTATAGTTGTTTGTAACATATCTTTTTTGTAAATAAATATTTTAATGTTCAATAGTTTCTTCGGTTCGTCAATGATACTGTAGGGGTCCCATGACTGTTAATCAAATGATTCAGCGGCACATGGTTTAACCACAGTCCATGATGCGCAGGCTTTAATCACTTAAGTATTACAGATGTAACTTTGTGATGAATGGCAGAATTTTGACTTATTGACAGAGTAATTCACTCCCGTTTATTCAAACTATCCCACTTTTATGCAATTACTGTAATTCCTTCGTACTGTGCATTTTCTGCACAGAGCAACTTCTTCAGAATGCTTAACGTGTATAAAGAAACAATATGAAACACATGAATTACAAAAAACAGACCGTAACTATCCCGTAGGCAACCAATGTCATTACAATGAAGACAGAGCGAGCGCAGCAAAAATGTCTCTACTGCTTGGAGTCTGATAGAACGTTTAGAAAGAAGTCCTCCTCGTGCAAGCTCAAAACTGTACAACAAACTTTTATTACTTATTGTGTTATATTCTGCTCTTTTTATTTCCATATATGTAAATCTGTCCTTTACAGATTGGCAGATGTGGGCATTTGCCAACATATAGTGGATGCCTCATCTGTCAATCTTTCAGGTCTTTAGCCCCATTTCCAGTTGGGTGGTGGCATTTTAAAGTGGTGGTGAGTAAAACTTTGGCATGACTTTCATGTAGCGAGGGAAGTTAGCAATCTTAATTGGCAAACGTTGGTGGGGTCCTCCTGAGGAAAAATATAAAAATAGATTGGCAACTGGTGTATTTTAAAGCAAACAAATTTAGTGAGAAAGCAAGTTTTATAAAGCAGTGGGAAGGTAAAGTCTTGAGATAGTAAACACATTAAAAACTGCCCCATATCGTACTGCATTCACATGTTCAACAGTTACTGTAATGTGCAAATTATACAGCGCAGCAACTTCAGGCCCTTTAAAGTGTGTGCTTGCCCAGTGTCTTGCGCTGCATGTGGCATTGACTGTGGAAGAAAATGTTCTAACCAGGCTTTGAAAAGCACCCACAGCTGCAGGCTGCAAACAGTCGTATAGAAACGTTTGAGGACAGGTCTTTAAGTGGCATAAAAAAGGTGGAGGCTCTCTGAAAGGCTACATGCAAAATACATTTCTGTGGTTCCCATAGTGTCCACCCAAGCAGTATTTTGGTTTCTCTTTGAGATGTTATTGCATTCAGATAAGTAACACCACAGCTGACATACAGTTACGACCTGCCAGTACTGCTGGCTTTGGCAATGGTTGTTAGCTGTTTCAGATAAATGAGTAACAACAATGATTTGTTATAAATAATTAACATTGGAAATGTTTCAGTTCTGAAATTGTGTGACTGTGAATTAAATTATTGAGGCCTCTGGAAGGAGTATAAGTCTTCAGTTATGTTCCCTTTCTGTAAGATAAATGCCCTTTTTCTTTACACATCATGTCCATCTACACATCTTCAACATCATCTCTTACATGTTTGGCACCCTCTTTTCCCTCTCCCCAAATTCACTTCCTCAAATCTCTCTCACTTCACCACCCCAACATACACTGCACTCACTCACTCATTCACTCACATTTAAGCACTTTATTTTCTCTTATTTTTGCCTTGTAAATATTTAGACATCTATGTACCCCCTTCACACATGTACACAGAAGTTGAATTGCAACTGTAATACATGACCATTGTACTGTGTGCTTGTTGTATTGGATGATTCCTTCATGGTAAGGAGGAGTTAGGTAATCGTCTCATGTAGAATACCGGGTTGTAGATTCATTGAAGAGGCAGGCTACGGGTTAAGTTACAGGTTGCTTAATGGAAAAATCCACCAAGATCTGAATCCTCTCTACACAGCCCGCTCCCGCCGCCACACTCTTCCAGTCACTCACCAACATTCCATGACATCACACACTGGCTGAGCAGAGCAGAGAACAGTGGAGGTGTGCACAGAATGCATCACAATCATAGCAGATTATAACAGTGCTCTGCAGAGGCCAACCCATCAACAGCACTTTACTTTGCTTTCAGCCTCAGCGCCAGAGCTCTCAATCAAAGCCCCTCAAACACCTGGCATGACTCAAAGTATGCACTATACAAAAGTAATCAGATGCAGAAACAAATACAGAAGCACAACATGATGAACACTCTTGGGGAATGCAAGATTAAGTAAAATGTGAAATAAAAGAGGAACAAAATCGCTGATGTGCATTACTGTAAAGTTTTTAACATTCATTACTCATAAATCAATCCATATTTTTAGCAGTAATATTAAGGGCATGAAGATAGGGCTAGTTTTAAGGCTATGCAGCGCATAGTTTTCCCTTTACTTTTGCCTCGAATATTTAAATCAACTTTGCAAGGGAACAAAAACAATGCAAGTCTTTTGGATCATTTTCCCAGGGCACCAAACACAGCAGCTCCATTTTTAAAGGGGCCAGCAACTGCAGTCAGGACCTGGGTGTCACAGTTAGGAAGATGAGCATGACCAGGGGACTCAGCTCAATATACATAACACAAGATTAGCATTAGAACACTTACCATTACAGAGGACAAAGCTCCAAATCACGCATAACACAAGATTAGCATTAGAAAACTTACCATTACAGAGGACAAAGCTCCAAATCAGGCATACTTGCATCAGTCCTACAATATGCCGAATGGGAAAGGGTGGGATCTATGCCTGTAAATTACATGTCTGGCATCACACAGGGATGCAGACTCCGACACCTTAAACTGTGATGCTGACAGAGTCCCTGGCCTACAGTGAGTACCACCATAGTCTACAATGACAATGAAGGGCTGTAGAAAGGTAAGGTCTGCATTGTGCATCACATTGCAGGTGGGGCAAGTAGCCTGGGCCAGACATGCCAGACTTAAACACATTGATTTATTGAGAGATACAATTTTATCTCTAAATAAGTTGATCTATTTAATATTTTTTGTGTTAAATGTGTAAGAATTTCAGAGGGGCACAGGCCCAGTGCACTAATAGAGAAATTGCCCCTGCCCATTTCTATGTGAGGAAACAGCAGATTTTCCCACGGTGAAACCTTAGCCTGCACCATAAATGAAAATCCATGACCTGGCAGTCCATCAGCCAAAGAACCAATCGGTCACAGTGGTGTTAATCCCTCACCATTTAGAGCACGACTATCCTCACTGATGTCTTCTTCCCATAGCCGACAAGCATAGCATGCCCAACTCGGGGAAGAAACTGCAAAAATGTCCACGACACAGAGAGAGAACTCCCTGTACATCAAAGACATTTGTGTTTTGCTGTTCACCAACAAACTACCAGAGAAGAGGTTTCTTACAATCTAAAGACAATGCAGAGGGCGCCAAAAAATGGCAGCCCATTTGAAATTCAAGTGTGATCAAAGTTCATTATTTGCAACAGTAGGTGCACTTTCTGCATGGAGCTTCCACCAAAGCAGGTATAGCTCTCAAAAGCTGGTGGGCAGTTCCTGCCACATAGGTAGATATAATGTCTTCTGTTGCTCTGGCATGTTGGCAGGCAACCCATCATGCTCAAAATATTCTCCTCTGTCTTTGCTTTCCATAGTTCTATGATAGCTCTTAATATAACTATTTTTTCATAATTATTTTGAATGTAGAACCAAATACAAAATGCTACAGCACCTTTAACTTAATTTTGCATTGCATATTTAATTAATTGAATATATTGAATTAAAATGATTTCTTAAGTTTTATTTAGAATACCCATCTAAGTACATTTATATTTACTATATATTATTTGCAATTGAAGGATACTTACACTACCTGTGGTGGCCATGCGAGGTACTGGACTTACTCCAGACATGAGCTAGAGCATGTTTACATTTGTTTTGGGTGCTTTTTCATTGTAGTAACTATAAATGTGCAGTTTATGAATAGCAATGTGCTCGCTTTTGTGGGCGAATACGTGTCACTCCCTAAACATGTCCTTACTCCTCCCTTAACACTTCCCATTTTATAGCCAGTATGTCCATTTTCCAGCCACTCCCCCATTCATGTAACCCATGCAGAGATGTTCACATTCGAGGAGGGGATCACAGCGCAGCAAAAATAGGAGAAGCAGAGACCTCCGTGCATACGTTCATTAGTAGCATTTTGTAATAGGGCCTGAGTTTTGTTTCTCCATGGATAAAATACTTTTCCACATAGAGGGCCTATAAACAATGGGAGTTCTCGCTCTATATTCCCATTCCAGAATCACTCCGGCATATAACTGGAGTGACAGTGGACTTGCAGGCAGCATGTGTTTACTTCAACCATAAGAATTTCTTGTTCTTTGCTTACTTTTGCTCTCAAACCCAGCCCTTACTCTGTGGATATGAAAGTTCCATCATGCTACCAGAATGCAATTATTGCTTTTGTGAGAATGAAATTCCACTCAGCCTTATTCTGCGAATCAGAAATGTAATTCAGCCCGAGCAAATGAATTCATTTGTGCACTGAGACAATGCAGTATACAGACGCCGGTCATGCCGAAGCTTTGAGGAGGAGGAGAAGGTCCTCCCCGTTGGTGCTCAGCCAGAGTGTCCGAGCCGCTGAACATCATCCCCGTGGCCTTCAGCCCCTGTGCAGTTTAATCAGTTGCCAGTCACTGGGCCTCCATCTATGGTACCATAAGCTTCTATCCACTGGCAGCGGTGAAAAGGGGCAGAAAGAGACGAACAATGAGCGGCAGTGGTGGCTGGCAGCTTTAGGAGGGAGGGGGGCGGGCGGGGCACACACACACACACACTCATTCTTTCACACACAGACACGCATACACGCACATCCATTAACAATACTCATACCATTCAAACACGCACGCACGTACCAAACATTCATTTTAAAACATCACACACACTCATTCTTTCACACACGCACGCATGCACGCACATCCATCAACAACATTCATACCATTCAAACATGCACGCACGCACCAAACATTCAATTTGAAACATCACACATATAGACACACACACTTACCTTCGGCCTCCAGGTCCCAGGAGGGTTGGGACTGCTGCCTTCCCTCATTGGCTGACCTTAGGTCCTTAGTTCAGCCAATGAGGGAAGGCAGCAGTCCCAGCCTCGTCACAGAGTGGGATGGGGTCAGTGAGACTGCTGACCCCACCCCACTCTGTGACGAAGTGTCACTGATTGACACTCGCCCTGGGCACTTCAGAGCTTAAACTGAAGCGCCCAGGGAGAGTGTCAATTGGTGACGCTTTCCTCGTCACCCAGGGAAGGGGTTGTAGGGACACTTTTCTGGGCCAAGGAGGTTTCGCCCATATGAGCTGTGATCTCCTAAGCCCAACAAAGTTCAGCTCAGGCAGCCAGGAGTCTGCGCAAATCGAGCATGTCTGCTCCTGGCTGCCCGACCTGAACATGAAGAGTGTCTGTCAGGCTGACCTTTGTTCAGCCTGACAGACACTCTTCATGGGGAGCAAAAGGTGGGGGGCGTGGCCCCTCCGCCCTAAAGGACGGGCCGCCACTGGTGAGCGGCAAGTGGGGAATGGGAAGGTGAGCTGCGAGATGCTGGGAGTCACCCATACCTCCATTTTTGCATTGACATGCGGCGCATGCGGCCCTCGGGGAGGAGTGGAGGTACGTGGCAGCAGCAGCACAGTGGCAGCGGGGAGCAGAGGCAGTAGAGCCTCCGTGTCAGGTTGAGCCCCCTGGTCATGGAAATGACTCAACCAGGAACGGGTGAGACTTGTGGCCAGGGGCATGCTGCCGCCCCCTACCCCCATACCCTAGGCCCAGAAAAGTTCAAGGCACATGCAAGGAACTGCATTCAGGGACCACCAAGTTCTCCCTAGAAAGTCTGCTACAGAGTATATACGAGCTTCATATATGCACTAGAACTAAGGAGTAGACTGTTCTCATTAAAAGTGCACAAGAGGCTCAGAAAAGGTGCACAAAAGGCTCAGAAAAGGCCCGCAAAAGTTTACAGTGCATGCAAAAGTGCAAAATGTTCAGAGCCCATCATAGAGCTCTATAAACTTGCCAGCACCAAGGAGCAGACTGATTATAGGGCAAGGGGGAAGGGAGCATACTGCCTCTCATCCCAGTACAGTTCACCCCATTGCATTCTGGTAAATGAAGTAAACTTACTTCAAAGTTGCTGTCGTTTTTTACCATAGTTGGTGCAGGTAGTGCTGTTATCTCTTGACACGTGTTTCTGGGTTTGGCCCTTCATCAGTAGAGAGCAGAAGTAGTAGATAGCAGAGAAACGTCATCTGGGATTGCTGAAATGCTGCACAAGTCTTCACAGGTCAAAGTACCACTCCACAGGCACACATGTACATCTCAGGTGAGCTTGTCAGCTCACTGGCTCAAGGGAGCCTTTTAAACACAAGGGGGCGGGGGGAGAAAGCACACTGCCAGCACAGTTCAACCCATTGCATTCTAGTAACTGCAGTTTGCTTACTTCAAAGTTGCTGTAGTTTTTCACATATAGTCAATATCCCAACGCTGACAACCCTTAGTAAGTAGTGGTAAAATAAATGGGTGTTTGGTCAGAAGTCATGAGAGCCTTCCGGTGTGAATCATAAGCCGCTTCAACAAATCCCAAGTATAAAGCTTAAGCACTGTACAAGCTGGGCTCATTTGAACCAGGAATGCGTGAGTCTGTTCCTTTATGTAGATTGTTTATTTTAATTAGAACGGCTGGACGGAGCGCAAATGACAAGGTATACTCACACATAGATGCATTGGCATGTTTTTACAAAAAATGTATTTGTTTCGATGAGAGGCTACTGGCGCGAATCATGAACTGCTTCGACAAATCTGAAGTACAAAGCACAAGCCTTTTACAAAATAGGCTCATGTGAATCGGGAAAACATGTCTATTCTTATGTATTTATTGCTTATTTTAAGTATAGCAGCTGGATTGAGCGCAAATGAGTATAGTTTAAGCATATAGACATTTGCATGCTTTTTAAAAAAAAATTGATCTGATTTTATCTTGATATAAATGTGATTGCAAATCCGGGAAACTGCAATGATTTTAAGTATTCACGCAATAAATATATTTCATTCATTCAGTCATTCATTCATAATTTGAAAATGCATTTGCTTTGCTTATTTTACTAAATAATTACTATCACAACTACGAGAATAGTGTTTAAGTATGCTTTCTCAATTTGCCTTGTTATATTTACCAGATAGTACTGTATGTATATTTGGTGACAAATCTTTTCTTAAGATATACTGCAAGGCCTGATTTTGAAATGGAAACGAATTATTGTTCCCAGGATGTACTAAACACAAAATGTAATAATCTCAGAGTAATTGCTAAAATTGTTCTTGCAGTCCTTCCAGTGTTATGAATTCTGGCGTTTTTCTCTTTTCTGAGAAATGCAAGTTAATTAGAGAGTGAATGACAGATTTTGGCGATTTGCCAATTCACAATCAGGTGATTTCACTGAATAATTGCTTGTGTAACCTTTCGTTTGTTTTGTCTCTTTTTGTTGTAATCTGCATGCTTAGCAGGTTTCTACTCAGCCAGAGTATGTTCAGAAGGTTTTATAGAGAACTTTATTAACCCCTTCGTTGCCAGGCCCGCCCCTCTTCCCCTATCCCCCCACACCCTTCTGTCAGGTGGCAGGCCTTTTTTTGGCTGTTTGGGGCAGTTAGTGCTTAGACCTTCATAACTTTTTGTCCACATAAGCTACCCATGCCAAATTTGCACCCTTTTTTTCCAACATCCTAGGGATTCTAGAGGTACCTAGTGTTTGGAATTCCTGCCCATGGTGGGGGGGGGTGGGAGGCCCACAGGGAGAGCGCTAGAGCTCCCCCCGTGAGCCAGGTCCAGGACGAGGTCATTACGTCCCTGGTGCCTGAGCACCACTGCTGAGGATGTAACCACCTCGTCCTCAGCACCCAAGGGGTTAAGCAATATTAATAGCGTGTCACATGGGAAAATAATTGTGTATCCAACGTCTGACCACATTATGTATCAGCGCGTTTAATTTTTGATTATTTTCTGAAGGAATTTACCCTGACGTGCAGCAATATTTGTTTTGGGGTGGCTTTTGAAAATTATTAAACTCTTAGCCTTTTTTATTCAAACAGAATAAAATAGGTTTTGCTGAATTTGGCCCATCTGCCAAAGGAGAGATTAGGCTTCACAGGCTGAGAGCTGGGATTAGACTGTCCACTGACTAGATCAGATATTTTGGGAACTTCTTATAGATGGCACTGATTTTTCCTTCAAAGTGATTTACTAAGGAGTCACACAGGTCTTGTGAAGGCACAGTCTCTTGAGAATAGGCATGAGGATTTAAAAAAGTTTTGAGGACTTTCAGTAACTCCTTGGAAGAGTTACCTGACTGATGAATTTGTTGAGAGATTTGTGCCCTACAAGCTTTTTTTTTTATAATATGGCGATAGTTGTTTTAAGGCTAATTTATATGCTTCTTTATCAGCACAGTTTTTCAATTGGCGCACAGTGTTTTTCAGGTTCGCAGTTCAGGTGTATACCCGGGTGCATGAGTTCCATGGTTGAAAATAGCGAGTTTTCAGAGGGGCTATTTTGTCAAATGGTGTGTTTAATGCTGAATGGTAGTCTGTAATAGCTTTATCTACTACATCAGCATCTGCTGATGGAGATGGGAACTTGAATTAATTTGCTAAAGAGTCCGGGACACTTTTGCACCAGTGTCTTGTGCTATTCTTTATAGCTGTCTTTGTATGAACAGGCTGGGTGTTTCAATCTGAAAGCCGGTTAGGGAGTGATCAGTCCAGAGCAGAGGTTGGAGGTATCACAGATCAGGGAGGAGAAATTCGTAAATATCAAATCTAACGTGTGTCCTGCAGGATGGGTGGACTCAATATCTTTCTTTGTAAGACCTAGCGTGGTTAGATCAGAGGTAAGTTGTGCTACCTCAATGTTAGAACAATCCTCTCTAAGAAAGTTGAAGGCACCTAATTGAAGAAAGTGATTGGATGCAAGGGCGCGTGGAGAGATGAATACAGTGAGCAGATGACTAAAATCTCTTTTAGGTCCCGGAGGGACATATAGTAGAACGCCCCTACAGAAATCCTTGGGGGAGACTTCTACCATAGAGAAAACATATCTCTGCCCAATCTGCTATTAAAGTATCTATGAGGGTGACTTTAAATGTATCTTCATAAATAATGGCTGTGCCGACACCTGCCCTTCTCTGTCTGGTCTCAGCATTCGGTAGGTGTTTGGAAGTGCTAATGTAATGGCTGGTAAAGCTGTAGAAGTCATCCAAGTTTCAATTAGGAAACCCATGTCAGGTTAAAATGAGGATAAGAGGTCCCAGATTTGAACAGCATGTTTTGAAAGAGACCTGAAATTACATTAAAAAAACAGTGATGCAAGTGGGGATCTGGGAGGACGTCAGCAAGTAGGAGAGGCATTACAAGTCTGTGGATGAACTAGAACTAGCAGGATTAGGTAGGTTTCCGGCAGCCGCAGCAGAAGCTGCTTGCCAGTCCTTAAGTCCCTTGTGAAGACATTGAAATTTGCATTTGTTACAGGTAGTGGGACCTTCTAGCTGAGGTGGTAAAGGGGCATTGGTCAAAGTAATAATATTGCTGCAATCTGTGTATTTGTATCTAATTTGCATAGATCTTCTGCAGAGTCAGTGATTCTACCAGGGTACCTTACATCTGAAGCAAAAGGAGCGGGGGTCCTGGCTCCTGATGACAGCAGAGCGCGGACCGATGCAGAAGGCTTGCCTTTTGCACACCTTCAGAGTGCCCACTGCGCGCATCCACTGTGCTTTAGCATCAGCCTCATTTTAAGTAGAGGAACGGAGGTCAATGACTAGACTGCTAACCCCCAGGCAGTAGCGAAGACTGGAAGTGAAATAGGCACAATCTCTTTCCACACAAATGATACAGACTGTGGTGGACCGAAGAGCAGGTGAGTGCAGATGGCACAACGTAAAAATATACAAATGCAATTTAAAAAATGATAAAATCAGATAGTGTAGCAGAGTATTCACAAGCCACTTGTTGTAGCATGACCAAAATGTCTATGAGAATGACAAGAAAGCTTTAACCCATCAGTTGAAGCTACCCTTGACACACCTTACACCAAAGAATAAGCAGTACCGATAAAATGTGAAGAGCTTGAAAACTGGGATAGGTGGGATAACATCTGAGTCACGGGGTGGGTGACTAAATCATGTGGTATACCATTGCTGACTCTGGGGACAAGAGAAGAATGAACACAGGTTTTTAAACCAGGAGCCTCTCAAGATCGAAACATGAAGAACAGTTGTAAGAAAACAGAGACAGAGGCTAAATAACAAGAAGGCTGGATCCACTGCTTCTGAACTACGGCAGGGGGTGAGGGATAGTTGGTGTTTTGGTTGTGTCTTGATCCAGCATATGGCCATAATGCAAGCTGCTTCAGGCAGAAATTTGTAGTTATAAACCTAGGTTTTATTAGCTACTTTTTGGGGCTGGGCCCTTATGCCTTGAGGGGCAGCAGGGGTTGTCCCCAGTGCTCGTTTTTTCAGCATGTCAGTGATGGACTAGAATGCATGTCTGCAGTGACCATCCTCCTGATGGGTGGCATATCACTACTGAGCTTTGTTGTTTTCTACTTTACTTTGAATGTAGTGTAACAATCAATGGTAACATTTTCTTAGATTCAGACACATTAATGTTTTTTTCTGTTTGGTAGAGGTTTGTTTGGGCATAAGGAAGAATACATTCCTGATTGATAGCTACTTTAACTGTCACTAAATCACCCTTGTCTGGTCAGTACATTATCAGCTTATCCAAGGTTCTCTTCAGGGAGCAGGGTAATAGCTGTTCAGTAGATCTGGAGTTTACATTTCTTTAGTCATGGTTCAAACTGTCTCCTTGTACATAATGGCTTTAATTCTTGCAAAAAGCACATGAGGGAGAATTATGATATCAATGCTTTTCAAGAAATTCAGCTGAAGAGAAGCGAGAAATTTCACTTTGAACGTAAACATTATCCACTTGCATTCCACTGTTCCAACACCACCAAGCACGATGGGGTTGCTCTGCTTTTTCAGAGAACCTTGCAATTTAAACCTTTAACCAGCAAAGGAGAATTTTAAAGACAGACATAGCACAGTTACTGTGTGGCTGAATAATCAGCTCACCACCATAGCTGCAGTTTATGCAACTATTGAGGCCAATAACTGTCCTGAAAAAACTCTTAAATTTCCTAGCTTGTTTTGCTGGTGGCAATTATATAGCTACAGGGGATGGAACACTTGTGATTAATAGATCCAAGAAGCCCCCCCTACCACTCTGGGGCTTTTTTTTAATTCCCCAAAACTGAAGCCTTCAAGCTAATGGTTGAAGATGTCACCATTAAACCCTCACAATATCATCTCATAGCTCTACTTAATTCCCTCTAAACATAGGTCACAAGCCCTAATGTGGAAGGACATGGGCTCTTTACCCAATGCTTTTGAGAGACCTATACGGAAAGCTTTGATAAGTACTTAGACTGAGAATACTTCAACCTTAATAATACAAGGGAAGTGGAAATGGTTGGAGCATGGGAGGTATTCGCACCAGTTATGTAAGTTATGTGAGGCCAGTGAATAGGTGTAATGTAAAACCCAAAGAAGCTAGGAAATATTGAAAAAGAACAATTGGGGAAACGGCTACCAGTAGACAAATGATACCCCAGGACTGATTCGATTCATGCCTGGCATACTTGTTAAGGTAATAATATTAACTAGTTTATTGTTCAATTAGATAAAACCATTACATCACAGAAGCCAATAAATTGAGGCTTGAAGACAAAAAAATTTAATTTATACAATTTAAAAAGCTACAAAATGAAGAACCCATGTATTAAATTGCTAAGTGCAGAGGGTGTTTCCCTCAATAAGGTAACATGCCCTAAGCTTACTGTATTGGCCACACACAAAGCCAAGATAACTCTGCTTTGAAGCAAAAAGGGAGAATGTGACCAAAGTTCAAAATAGGCCCACCTCTAGCACACCAGCCAGAGCAGGGAATTGACACACCCTATGTCCCCGAAATTGTAGCACCTTACAGTGATCTACTGACATCTAAATAAGATACATTAAATGCTTTCCCAGACTATTGTGCCTCTGTCTAATTAGCCAATTACTTTAACGGGCAAGGCAGGGTGCTTAATCAGCATCAGCTCCGTCCCTCAGGTTAACTTGGGTCAGTGAAAAGAACTTGGGGGGTGATTCTAACTTCGGTGAGCGGCGGAGGCCGCCCGCCGAAGTTCCCCCACCAAAATACCGCTCCGCGGTCAAAAGACCGCTGAGGGTATTTTGGGATTTGCCCTGGGCTGGCAGGCGGCCGCCAAAAGGCCGCCCGCCAGCCCAGGGCAAATCAACCTTCCCACGAGGACGCCGGCTCAGAATTGAGCCGGCGTAGTGGGAAGGTGCGACGGGTGCAGAATGACCCCCTTGATGTCCTAACAGCAGTTGCTGAAGTGACAGTGACCATAAATGCTCTCACAATCAGTAAATCCCTGGTACCCAATGGCTTTATCGGGGAAACATTACAAAATAATTTCCAAATATTTAATTCCAAGATTGGCAGCACTGTTACTCTTTATTTAAAAAGTAAGATGGGAAAGCCCTTTATGGGAGAAGGCAATAACCCTGGAAAGCCCCCACAGTTTACCTCTTTAATATGCCTATTGCCCTGTTAAATATTAGTGCTAAATTATTCATCAAAATATTGGTGTTTCAGTTCAACTCATTGTTACAGATATTATCCACCGAGACCCACTGGGCTTCATCAGAGGTCACCAGGCACATTAATATTAAAGTCCACCTGATTTAAGAAGTCAATAAGAAGGCAGTCCTGCTGTGCTGGTGTCTTTTAATGCAAAACAGTTCTCTGGCAGGGTAAACTGGCACTTGGGTCAAGGGGCGCTTCAGTGATTTTGGCTAAGATTGAGGTTCATTACTATGGTGATGGCAGACACTCACATTTAGAGTAGGCCTGAACAGGGGGGCCTCAAACTCATTTATTCTCTCCAGGCTTTTGTGGCAGCGTTCCTGCCATGATGCAGGGCTCGACATTCTATATACTGATTAGCCTGGCTCGAACATTGTGAAGCAGTACTCCAAATCCAGTGCTGCTGAGCTCCTTTCGGTAAAGGAAAGGGTGGTGATGATCACGAAGTGTTGGAGCTGTTTGGATTGAGGCTTCATGCATGTGGAAAATGAGCTACAGAGCAGCATTCTTACAATGAGTTATGATTCATCTGCTAGGAAAAAGTGATACAATGTTTCTAAAGCCAAGAACTCACTACTTGGATTTCTCCTGCCCAGTCCTTTTGTTTCCTAAGGATTAGTATAATACAGGGAGGTACACTATTCTAAATACTGCAGTAACATACTTAGAATTATCCAGTGATGAAAGAGGAATGATTCTTGAATTAAAATATATTGCACGTCATGTAAATCTGAATATAAACATGGTCATTCATACATCATACATATATATATGTATATATATAAATCAAACCCAGTGAGAAGAAAATCTATATTATATTATAAATATATATATATATATATATATATATATATATATATATATATATATATATATATATATATATATATATATACTACTATGGATTTTTTAACAATAAATTGCTGACAGTGGATTCATATTTGAGAGATTTTCTTTGGATTCTTTTCTCCCAACCGAACACGATCCCCGGGACATTGTGCAGCCGTCCGGTGATTTTCTTCTCACTGTGTTTGATATATATATATATATATATATATATATATATATGTATATGAATATTTTACTAATGGTAGTCATCAGTAAGTAGTTATAGTTATGACTTAGTTCCAATAGACAAAGGCCCTCATTCTCATTACAATCCAGGCAGTAAATCCCGCTTACTGCCATGCAGAAGACCCCCAACATACCGCTGCTGCCGCGGAATTCCGCTACAGGTATTACGACCCACAGCTCGGAATCCGCCACAATGCAGACACCCACACAAGTCCGCCACACCAAAGGTCAGTGATAAACTGGCGATAACAAAACCGACACCGTCACGCCAACAGGAATACACCCACAGTATCACGATCCATGAGGCGGTCTTTCAACCACGGTAATCCATTGGCGGTACACACCGCTGCGCTCAAAATACACACACACTTACAAAACACAACCACAGTGGACAATTCAAAATACACACACCTGATACACATATACACACCACACCCACACACCCAATTCAATATAAAGCACACACCCACATCACCCACAAACCCTTACTACCCGAATTTTAAAAGCATGCCAGAGAGAGCCACCACCTAAAACAACAACAGCATCCACAGACATTCACGCACCTCAAACAACACACACCAACACACCCCCTCACACATCACAACGGACACCACCTCACACATCACCCACACCACATCATGGCACCTCAACGACACCCCAGGTTTTCTGAGGAGGAGCTCAGGGTCATGGTGGAGGAAATCGTCTGAGTAGAGTCACAGCTATTCGGATCACAGGTGCAGCAGACCTCCATTGCAAGGAAGATAGAGCTATGGCGCAGAATTGTCGACAGGGTCAACACAGTGGGACAGCATCCAAGAACCAGGGATGACATCAGGAAGAGGTGGAATGACCTACGGGGGAATGTGTGTTCCGTGGTCTCAAGACACCAGATTGCTGTACAGAGGACTGGCGGTGGACCACCACCTCCTCCCCCACAGCTCACAACATGGGAGGAGCATGTCTTGGCAATACTGCATCCTGAGTGCCTTGCAGGAGTAGCAGGAGGACTGGACTCTGGTAAGACAAATCTTTACTACCTTATCCCCCCACCCCACCTGCATGCCACCACATACTCCCACCCTTACCCTCACACCCATCACCCCAACAACCCACAGATACTCCTCTAACACAGCCCACACATCCCAAAACCAAGCCCTGCATGTAACACCAATGCATGGACACCCATCACCCAAGCATGTCAACTACAGAGACTCACTCATGCCCCAGAATCATCAATCACACAAGGACCTAGCCAATAATGGAAGCACTGGAGTAGACGGTCAACCACCCATTGCACACAATGGCACACACAGATACAATAATTATGCATTTACACCCCAACAGGACCCCTACCCAACGTCACCGGGCAGGAGGTGCCAGACATATCCAGTCCCCCCACAGAAGAGGCCCACAGTGATGAAAGCAGCTCTGCACAACTGGATCAAGATGACCAGCCCGGCCCATCTGGGACCTCAGGACAGTCGGTTCCCTGACACTGTCACAAGCCAACACAGAGCCTCCCACCTCATGAAACACCAGCACAGCATCCACCCAGCAGGCCCATCCCTCTGTCCCCAGGACACGTCAATCAGCAGTGTGTCCACCACTACAGGGAACCCAGGCAAACCCACCAACCCAAGAAAATCAGGGACCTGGAGGCAGTGGGCACACGGTTCAAGGGACAGAGGCACAGGATAACAGGGAAACTGGGAGGACTGCTGTGCGACAGGGGGAGGACAGGCCCACGGAAACCACTCTCCACGAGGCACGCTCCAACATCATGGGAGCTTACCATCATTCCCAGGAGACAATGGCAACGGTACTGGCCAAGTTTCAGGAGACCCAGTGGCTGTAGGAGGAACACTACCTTGGGATCAGGGAGGACTTGAAGTCCATTAGCAACACCCTGGTCACCATTGCAGGGGTGCTGGCAGACCTTGTCAACACCAGGAGGGACACAGTGGCACAACAAGGGGCCCCTGACACTAGCCTGGATGATGAACAGCCCTCCACCTCCGCCAGCGCTAGTGGACAGGAGGCACCGCCACAGGAACAACAGGACACCAGCACCCCACCCACTGCAGATGGAGAACCACCCCGCAAACAGTCGCTGAGATCCAGGAACAAGACACAGAACATTGCCAAGACCCCCGCCAGGAAATGAGACACCCCTGAATGTCACCCTTCTGTCCCACTATGTCACCCTGTCCATCCTTAAACTGCCATTGCTCCACTTCCTATGCCCCTTTGGACAATGCACCTGTGAAACAAATAGACTGGACTCTGCCATGGACATTCCTCCACCATCACCCCTGACCATTTGACAACCCCCTCCACTTATTTGCACAAAAATAAACACACATCAATCACAAAACAATCTGGAGTCAGTCTGTGCTTTCACAAGTGTGTATTTACAATAACTATGAAATATAGCAATGTCAATTTTATTGTCAACATACCGATGTAACACAGCTCTAGTCCATGAGGAAATATAGCAGAGGTCACACAGTGGGACCCACATCTGTTAAATGGAAAGGCAAAGTGACAAGTCAGGGTCCATACACTGGGTGAAAGTGACAGACTTATGATAGTTCAAACAATAGTATGAGATGTGGGAGGCAGTGATATCTTCTTACCTATGTCTCCTGCGAAACAAATAGACTGGACTCTGCCATGGACATTCTTCCACCATCACCCCAGCCCATTTTACAACCCCTTCCATTTATTAGCACAGGAATAAACACACTTCAATCACAAAACAATCTGGAGTCAGTCTGTGCTTTTTACAAATGTGTAATTGCAATAACTATGGAATATAGCAATGTCAATTTACTTGTTCACATACCAATGTAACACAGCTGTAGGCCAGCAGTAAACATAGCAGATGGCACAAAGTGGGACCCACATCTGTAAAATGGAAAGTCAAAGTGACAAGTCAGGGTCCATACACTAAATGAAAATGACACACTTATGCTAGTTCCAACAATAGAATCAGATGTGGGAAGCAGTGGCATCTTCTTACCTGTGTCTCACTGGATTGCATGATGATATTGTTTTAGTTGTCAATGTCCTCTTCTTCTGCCTCCTCTTCTTCACTGTCCACAGGCTCCACAGCTGCCACAAGACCACCATCTGGCCCATCCTCCTGCAGAAAAGGCACCTGGCTTCCCAAAGCCAGGTTGTGCAGCATACAGCAGGCCACGAATATCTGTTATCTGTTAGACACACACTAACCCTTAGTGATAGCCCCATACCCAGACACCTATGTCAAATGTATTGGGACCTTAGCCTCACCTATTAGCCACACACAGTGCCTCTGGAGTTGGCCCTTCACATAAGGGATACTGCTATTCCTCAAAATGTAAGTGTCATGCACAGAGCCAGGATACTTGGCATTTACATGGGAGATGTACTGGTCTGACAAACACACCATCTGCACATTCATAAAATGGTGGCTCTTCCGGTTTCTGTCCACCTGTTCATTTCTGCAGGGGGGTACAAATCCCACATGTGTACCATCAATGGCACCAATGATGTTGGGGATATGTCCCAGGGCATAGAAGTCACATTTCACTGTGGGCAAATCCTCCACCTGAGGGAGAACGATGTAGCTGCGCATGTGTTTCAGCAGTGCAGACAACACTCTGGGCAACACGTTAGAGAACATTGGCTGGGACATCCCTGATGCCATAGCCACTGTTGTTTGAAAGACCCACTGGCCAGGAAATGGAGTACAGACAGGACCTGCACTAGAGAGGGGATTCCTGTGGGATGGCGGATAGCTGACATCAGGTCGGCTGCACCGGGGCACACAGTTCCTGGATTGTTGCACAATCAAGTCTGTATGTGACTAGGATGTGTCTCTCTTCCATTGTCGACAGGTCCACCAGGGGTCTGTACACCGGAGGATGCCGCCATCTTATCACCTGCCGCAGCGGACGTGCCCTATGGAGGAGAACAGAGAGCAGAGAGTCATCTAACACTGAGGTATCACAATGTCTTATTTTCTGAAACGTTATTAATCCGCAATGTGCCAGTATCTGTCTATATTCCCGGCTTAGATAGGTGTGACGCAGTTAACATCCTTCCCATGTGGCCTCCTGAAATGGCGGCTGCCTGACCCATAAGATGGGACAAGGGGATATGAGGTAACTGCGCTGGCGTTGTACACCGTCGCGGTGGGCGGTCGAAGACCGTGGCGCAATTCTGCATTGGGCTCTATGGGTGCCAGGAGCCAATGACGATGTACGCCGGCAGTGGCGGTACGCACCGCCGCGGACGTGACCGCCATTTTCTATCTGTTCACTCACTTGATACCTGATCTTCAACAGGAGAGGACCTACACTGCAAGTGCAGCTGTGACCTCAGTCTGGAAGCGACAATGGCTCATGTGTCTGGGGAAAGGGCCCCTGCCTTCACTTCGGAGGAGTTGGAGAAACTAGTCGATGGGGTCCTCCCCCAGTACACGCAACTGTACGATCCTCCGGACAAACAGGTGAGTACACTGTGAGCATGCTGAATGGGCAATGCCTGTTTGGAGTGGTGTGGATTGAAGATACATGGGGGGGGCTGAGGCCTGCATGTGCGGATGGGGAGTGTATGTGCGTCAGGGCAAGGGTGAGAACTGGGGGGCAATGAGTATGATGGTCCGGAAGGGTAAGTAATTTCCTTTCCCCCTGTACCATTCCTCTAGGTCAGCACATACCAGAAGGTTATTTGTCGTGCCATCGCCAAGGACGTCCGGGCCCTGGGGGACTACCACAGACGGAGCACCCACTGCCGTAAAAGATGGTAGGACCTGCGCCACTGGAGCAAGAAGACGGCGGAGGCCCAGCTGGGGATGGCCTCCCAACGTGGGAGGGGTGCCCGTCGCACGATGACCCCCTGATGTTCCGGATCCTGGCAGTGGCCTATCCGGAGTTGGATGGGCGCTTGAGGGCATCACAGCAGCCACAAGGGAGTGAGTACACTCTCATTCAGCTGACTCTGTGCGCATTACGAGGTGTCTGGGTGGGGGAGGTGGGCTGTGGGTTCCCCAAGGCCAGGGTGAAGTTGGTAGGCAAGGTCCCTTGTGAGGCATGCTATGTGGCACCCCAACCCCACCAGTGGTAAGAGCCATCTACACCTAGTCAGGCTCCTGTGACTTCCAGGTGTCCAGCAATTGGTCTTTGGCCTCGTACCCCATGGTCAGCTGAAATTTCTAGGAACTGTTGCATGGCGTAGTGGCGAGGGCTGCTCCCTGTGTGTGGTGTACGCCAACGGTAGTGGTGTTGCATGCACTGAACATGTCTTTCTTCTTTCTTTCCTCCCCCTTTTTGTGGTCTGCCTGTTCTTGTGTGCAATAGCATCATCAGGCGGAGGAGCATTGGCACTGGAGCACGAGGGAGCTGCAAACCACTTGTCCCTGGAGGGCAAAACCACAGAGTCTGAAGCCACTAGTGGGACGGAGTGCGAGGGGAGCTCCACGGCGGGGACAGGAGCAGACAGCAGTGACAGCGACTCCTCCTCTTATGGGAGCTCCCTTGCGGTGGCGGGCACCCCTGTGCCCACTGCATCAACAGGTACAGCCGCCACCCCCTCTACCAGCACCACCCTCCCAGCAGCCCCTCAGCGTGTGTCCCGTGCCTGCTCACCCAGGAGGTTGGGCATCTCCTTCGCCCCAGGCACCACAGGCCCTGCCCCAGTCAGCCCTGATGCCCTCAGTGAGGAGGCTATTGACTTCCTGAGATCCCTCACTGTTGGGCAATCTACCATTGTGAATGCCATCCAGAGTGTTGAGAGGCATTTGCAACAAACAAATGCATACCTGGAGGGCATTCATTCTGGGCAGGTGGCCCAACAGAGAGAATTTCAGGCTCTGGCCTCAGCACTGATGGCAGCCATTGTACCTGTGTCCAGCCTCCCCCCTCCAACTTCCTCCACCCAGACCCAATCCCCTGTACCTCAGCCTATCCCAAGCACACCATCAGACCAGCATGCACACTCATCAACACATAAGAGTGGGCATGGCAAATAGGCACTCACACAAGCACCATCCCCTTGCAGACACAGCAACATCCACTGCATCCACTGTGTCCTCCTCCTCCATGTCACCCTCCTCCCTCCCTGTCTCATCTCCACTCACAACTGCATGCAATACATCCTCAGCCACTACCTTTAACACCAGCACGCCCATCACCACACACCGCTCACGTGCACTCACCACCCCCACTACCATTCACACATCCCCAGTGTCCCCAGTGTCCTCTCCCAGTGTGTCAGTGAGCCCTCCTCCCAAAGTACACAAATGCAGGCACACACGCAGGCACACACCCACCCAACAGCCATCCACCTCACAACAGCCTCCGGCCCATGCACCTTCACCCAAATTTAAGAGACATATGCCTCCTACAACCACTACCTCTACCTCCACTCCCAAACCCCCTCTATCTTACCGTCCCAGTGTGTCTAAAAAACTTTTCCTGGCTAACATTGAACTCTTCCCTACACCTCCCCTCCGGTCCTTCCCCTAGGGCCAGGCTTTTCAGGTCCCAGCCCACCAAATACCCAGCCACAGTGGTGCCAACAACTGCGGGGTCATCGAGTGCGACACACATCAGGGCTGTCAGTGTGCCACTTATTGAGGGCAAGGACATTCCGCCACCTGCCAAGGTGAAAAAGGTGCCCACATCCCAGAGGGAGAAGCCAAAAGTACCTGCCAGCAAGGGCTCAGCAACAACCAAAGGGGATAGTGGCAAGACAACTGCGGCACCATCAAAGCTGGGGAAGGGGCAAAAGCTGAAGAGCAGGTCAGGAGAGGGCATGGTGGCACCGACTGACGGACCAGTGTCATTCTTTGTGTCCACGGCCATGCCAATCTGTACAGCGGCGAACACCGCTAGCTGTCTGCCACCACAACCGCCACCTGCACCGCCCTCGGCACTTCTACAGCCTCAGCGACAGTCCCCAGCCTCTTCCCCAGTGGGCAGCCATCCGAGGCTGCAGAAAACGTCCTGCTGTATCCCTCTGCAGGTGCGGACCCATGCACCATTGCCAGCACTGCCGCAACAGACACCGCCGCAAGCACCGCCGCGAAGGACACCGCCGCAAGCGCCGCCACCTACACCGCCCCCGGCACGTCTACAGTCTCAGCGACAGTCCCCAGCCTCTTCCCCAGTAGGCAGCCATCCGAGGCTGCATGAAGCGTCCTGCTGTGTCCCTCTGCAGGTGCTGACCCATGCACCGCTGCCAGCACCGCCACCAGCTGGCACTGGCATCACCGCTGACATGGCTACCATCCCCAGTGGTGAGCCGTCAGAGGCTGGAGGAGAGTTCCTGGACCCTGGGCAGCTTCCATGCAGCATTTATTCCATCACTGTTTACACCTGCAGGTGGAAGGCCCAGCCGCAGCAATGTGGGGTATATCGCTGCCTCCATGGCGTATCATGAACCTGAACCTCACAAATCTCGTGGCACGCACACCCAGGTGAAGGAATTGTACCGGACACACTGCACATGGAGAAGTCTGGGCACTAGGCCTCCTCCAGAAACAGTGGAGAGATACATCCACTACCTCAGTCCTTGGCAGGATGAAGCACTCTGGGCACCAGGCCCCCTCCAGAACCAGTGGAGAGATACATCCACTACCTCAGTCCTTGGCAGGATAAAGCAGTGGGCAACCCACCCACTGGAGAGACTTGAGAGACTATGGCTTTGCACTCCCCAGGATAAAGCAGTGGGCAAACCACCCACTGGAGAGACTTGAGAGACTGTGGCTTTGCACTCCCCAGGATAAAGCAGAGGGCAACTCACCCACTGGAGAGACTTGAGAGACTGTGGCTTTGCACTCCCCAGGATATAACAATGGGCATGGAGCTCCCTCGTGCAGCAGTGGCATCGTGCGTTCATCAGGCTGAGGTGCACCCCCTCCCCCTGAGGTGCCTGTATATTTTCGATCTGATGCCCCTGCATTTTTCTCTCCGTTTCCAGTCAGGTATCATGTGTGGGCCTCGCTCATGCATTTTGGGCCCATTGGTCCATGGACAATGATTGGAACACTATCCTGACTTGTGTAGTTGGTGTACATATTTGTATATACTGAATTTTGACTTTTGACTAATGGATTTTTCATGATTACAATGGTTACAATAATTTCCTTTTGTCCTTGCATTCTTCCAGGGGGTGGGGCGGTGTATATATAATGTTGCTGCATGTATTTGTGTGTATGTTGTTGTGTGTGAGGGTGAGGGTGGGGGTGTTGCGTGTTGCGTGTTGCGTGTGTTTGTCACTCTCTTTCCACTCCCGTCCCCTGTGTTGTAGGTGCAGTACTCACCGTGGTCGCCGCCCCTGCCGTTCGTACTCCTGGTAGAAGAGGAGGTAAACTAACATGGGCAGAACGTGTAGTTCGGGCTCCATGGCGTCCTGGTTCCTCGTTGGGTGTCGAGAGGTGAGTGTTTTCCCTTATGTGTACTGTTTCCGCCGTGCTTTTGATGTCGTTGGTTCCCCCCGGAAAAGGTGGCGGATAGCCCTCTTGAAATAGGGTGGGTGGTACTTTGCCTTCCGCCTGTCTGTTGGCGGTGACCGCTGCGCTGTTTGTTTCTACCGCCGTGGCGATCGGAATGTTAAAGTGGCTGTCTATGTTGGCTGTTTCCGCCACAGTCGTAATCCCAATTTTTTCCGCCAGCCTGTACCAGTATTACCGCTGCTTTAACACCGACCGCCAGGGTTGTAATGAGGGCCAAAGTGTTTTTTTTTGCCAATAACTTTGGCGCTGCAGGATGAATCGTCATGAAGTTTTCAAAATGTGTACATAAAGTTTATTTAGCTGCTTTCTTGAAAGTTTCAGGGTGATCCATCAAGTGGGGTCTGTGAAAAAGGGGGGTCCCAAAACACATTTTCTCCATGCAATTTCCCATAAGGATTTTGAACACAACTACATGCCAAACCACTGAAAGGAATTACATCAAATTTGCCAGAAAGGTAGATCTTGGTCCAGAAAGATCTCTTTTTGTTATTTGACATAAATCAGTTTAGTAGCTTTTGAGATATTTAAAGAAAAAAATAGATATCTAGGGACGCGGATCCGACAGTCCAATGCTGTGATCCTGTTCAGATGTCAATGTTTTAACCAGTGTTGGCAGCCATTTTGGGACTTGGACTCAACAGAGTTCCAAAACAAAAGTGAATAAACAAGAGACTGGTGAAGGGTTGTAATACCCTGACCCCTGGTGGCGGGGCCCCCCAGGGCTTAGTGGGGCCAAAAAACACATTTTAAATATTTTGCCGCAGAAATCACAGAAGAGCCGCAAATTCAGACAAACTTTTTTTTTTAAAAAAACAAGCATCATCTCCCACACTTTAAAACTCGGCTCCCCGGTCAGCCAGGTTCGGTGGGCAAAAACACTACTATCTGTGTGATATACTTAAAGGGGGAGGAGGGCTGTGTGGTCCCACCCCTGGCAATTTACTGTCACAGGGACCAAACCTTCCAGAGACTTGGACATATTTAGAATTGGGAGGGGGGGGCATGTTGCCCCCTATTCCAGGCTGTTGTCGGACCAGGGGACCACTACCTCCCTGAAGCAGGCCCTGCAATAACAAAGGAGGGAGGCCACGCGGCACCCCTTCCTGGAGCCATTAATTGCCCTGGAGACTGCCACCTCCCAGCACTGGCTCCCTATGTTCCGAGGTGTCCACCCTTGGGACATAGTTGTTTGCTCCCACCAAGCAAGAGGAAAAAGTTAGTATGCTGCTAGCTGCCGGGAGCCTAGAAATTGGTCCAGCTCACTGGGAGCAGACTTTTCATGTTTTCTTTCCCGCTGTCAAGCGGGCAGGAAAACAGATTAAAGAATTGCTCCTGCACACATGGAGTAATATTTTTTGTTGCTCCCTGCGTACGGGATCAATGGCGACTCTCACTTGAGGAGGGGAGCCAGCAGGGACAGTGGGGTGTTAAGCCTCCCCTTGTGGTCCCTCAAAAATTCACAATCGGTGCCCTGGGAGGGGCCAGGGCACCCAACAAGTGACTAGGCCCCATGGAATGGGGTCTAGAGGACTGCAGTTGGCCCGGGTAGGGAAACTGTTTGGTCCTCTCCTCCTTTTCATACTTGGCTTGACCCCATGGGATGGGGTCCATGGGGCCAAAATCAGCCCGGGGAGAAGGGCTGCTGGACCCCTCCCCTTTTGTTAATTGGCTGGGCCCCAGGGGATGGAGTCCCTGTTGCCAAAGTTGGCCGGTGGAGAGGGGCCATGTGGGCCCCTCCTCTTAATTGGCCAGGCCCTGGGGTTTGGGGTCCCATGACCAAAATTCAACCAGGGAGGGGGAACATTCGCCCCACCTTCCCATTTCACTAATTGGTCATGCCCCAGGGATGGGTAATTGGCTGAATCAGCACAGGCAGAAGGGCTGTGCCACCCCCTCCCTTTTTTAGTAATTGGGTGGCCCTAGAGGGTGGGGTCCCTTGGGGCTGTAATTGGCCCAGGGAGGGGGGCTGCATGCACCCCCTCCCGGGTTGCCTGCAAATGGGGAGTGGGTGTCTGCAGGGAAATGACTGCAGTTCCTGGCTGCAGACCATGTGTGGCACTCAGTTGGATGTCTATGGGGGGGGGTTTGGCAGCAGGGCCTTACCACAGGCCAGGCCCTTTGGCCAACCCCGGCCATGCATGGCTGAAGGCCTTTTGTGGCTCAGGATTGGGTGGTTGGCTCATGGCAAGGTTCTGCGGCCATCCCCCACCAGGAATAGCCAAAGGCTGTGCGTGGCACAGGGTTAGGTGCCTAAAGGAGGTTGGCTGCAGGCCCTGCGACAAACCTCCACCAAACACGGCCCAAGGGCGTGGCGGGGATTAGATTAACGTTAGGTAATTAAATATATACTTAACGTTAAAAATAGCCTAGAAATTCACTGGGAAAAACAAAGATTACAAGGACGTTATAGTTAGGAAATAGAATATAAAAAACCTTAGAAATTTACTGAAATAAACAACAATTTCAGGGACGTTACAGTTAGCTTCACATTTTACACGCACAAAACCATACAAATTCAACAGTTATAGTTATTTCAAAAATGTATCTTCTGTCCTAAGATAACTTTAACTCGCGCCCTCACCATGCACTGCTACTTACCCCACATAATACATCAGTAATTACATCTTGTATGACATCTTCATAACATAAGTGCAACATTTGGAATAAAGTTAGTGATGACAAAAATGTGCATACGGTAGGGGTGTGAGTTTTAGTTAATTTAGGGCATGAGTTATATATTTTTACCATAAGTATAACTATAACAGTTGATTTCCTATGGTTTTGTGTGTGTTAAATTTTAACCTAACTATAATGTTGCTGTAACCTTTGTTTTTCTTTCCATTAATTTTACGTTTTTTTAAGTCTATTTCTGAACTATAACTTCCCTGTAACCTTTATTTTTTTCACTGAGTATATATGTTACTCACTGGTGGTCACCAGTAGTTAGTTATAGTTAGGACGGTATATATCCATAGAAAAATATTTTTTTGACTTGCCTATATTTCTGGCACTGTTTGATGAATCTTCACAAAATATTCCAAAAAAATGCCCCGGTGATTCTTGTTCTGCACAGAAAAGTTTGGAGTGATCCATCAAGCAGAGGCTGAGAACAAGGGGGGAGGGTAAAAAAATATGTGTTTACCATGTTAATTTCTATAGGAGGTTTGAACATGATTACAGCTCGAACCACTGAACGGAATTACACTAAATTTGGAAGAAAGATAGCTTTTGGTACACAAATCATGCTTTTGGATTTTTGATGTAAATCTGTTCAGCAATTATTGAGAAATTTAAGGAAATCCAAATTTGTATATCTGGCTGCGACGACTTTGCAAATAATGACAAGTTTGTGCAGGAAAAAACAGAGCTCTGGTTGGCTGCCAACACTTCATCAAGGAAGTGTTGGCAGCCATCTTGGGACTAGGCTTCAGCTGAGTCCTAGCAAAAACCACAAAAAAAGGAAAATAGGCCAGGGTAGAGACACCCTGACCCCTTAGCTATAGTGGTGGGGTCATAGTGGGTCCCCCAGAGCAAAAAAGTATATTTTTTAAATTGTTGTCATGATTTGTGGCGGATTCATGAATCTGGAAGAAAACAAGCATGTGCTTCCTTTTCTAAAGAGCTCCCGGGTGGGCCTGTTCTCACGGGTATTGATTTATATAGGTGGGGGGCCTGCCCACCCTCCACAGCCCGAGGACCGCCACCCTATTCACTTCATCCTGCACGCATCATTATCCAACTTAAGTGATGAATCAGAGTAGTTGTCTCCACTATTGCCTGGGGTGATATCAAATTCAGAATTTCAGATTGGGTTAACCTGATTTTAAAGCCCACTTTTCTCTCAAAAGGGTGTTATTTGTCCCATCAGTTAGCAGGCAGAGACTCGAGAAACTATCTCAAACACCTCAGAAGGCCAAAGCAAGAGGCTGTCACTGTATTGATCTGGTGATCAAGCTTAGGATGGTTGTCTAAGCAAATGGCAAGATTTTTCACTGTAGGTGTTGGTACCAGATTTAGGTCCTGATTTAGATATTGGCTGACAAGTTACTCCGTTACAACATTGTTGGATATCCCATCCACGAGATCTAAATCACATAGAATAAAATGGGATTTAGATTTTGGGAGCTGGGATATCCATCACCGTTTTGACGTAGTAACTCGTCCGCTAATATCTAAATGAGACCCTTCATCCTATAGGCCACCATTGCAGCCCTCAAAGGGTGGGCTGATTCCCTACCAACATAGTTTCTGTTTTACTACCATTCAATTTGACACAGGTAACATCTACTCATTTGGCCACTGATTGAAGTCAGTAATTAGGTGAGCTCTTGTTCTTACCTTGTTCTCATCAGACTTTAGTCTGATGATGATCCATGTGTCGTTCGCATGGGAGATTATAGAGAAAGCAAAAGATTCCCCTATGTCTGCTAAGGGGAGCATATAGACACTGAAAAGCGTAGGGCTCAAAGATGAACCCTGGGGCACCCCACACCGAATCTGCCGCACTGAGGAAGTGGAAGTGGAAGATTTAGAGCCTGAAAAGAGCCATTGCTCAGAAAAGAGACAAACCAGTTCAGAGCTGTGCCCAAGACCCCACACTCTTCAAACACCAAGTGATACCCTGTGGGACACAGTGTCAAATGCTGCACTAAGGTCCAGTAGGAGCAGGCTGCCGTACATCCATAGTCAAGCATGACTTTAAGTTTTTCCATCGCAGTCAAAAGCTCAGTAAAATAGTCCAGGCAAAGGACGGATTCAGAGGCTTAAAGACAGTGATGTTTTTTAAATAGATCAAGAGTTGAAAGTTAATGTGTTTTTCCAAACTTTTTGTCATAAAATAAAGTAGTAAAATAGGGTTAGTACAGATGGATCAAGAGTAAGTGTCTTCAGTAAAGGAAGAACCATTGCATGCTTTCAGCTCTGCAGAACCACACCCATAGCTATAAATAAATTCAAGAACTCAGGGAGTGGAAAACAAAGCAGGACTGGCCTGCTTTACTACCCCTGCTGGAGCTGGGTCCAAAGGAGAGCCCAATTTCACAGATGTGGCCAAAGCATCTTAATTATGTTTGTTGAGCAACATAAAATGTAACAGTGACAGTCACTCCCCCTGGTTGCTCACTTACATCTGCTCAAATGCATTATCACCAACATTACCTGTAAAAGCTCAAAAGTATCATCACCACCTTTACCTATACAAGATGCACAGGTATCAGGTTTCATTTTTGTTTTAAAAAAGGCATCCGCTAGCTCATTGCATTTCTCCTCTGAGAGAGAAGTGCTAAGAGAAAAATGTAAATGTCCTTGCTAGACTGATGAGAATTATCAATTGTCTCAGCATAATGCACAAGTCTAACTTTGCCAACAGTAGTAAAATAGGGTTAGTACAGATGGATCAAGAGTAAGTGTCTTCAGTAAAGGAAGAACGATTGCATGCTTTCAGCTCTGTAGAACCACACGGATAGCTATAAATAAATTCAGGAGCTCAAGGAAGTGGAAAACAATGCAGGACTGGCCTGCTTTACTACCCCTGCTGGAGCTGGGTCCAAAGGAGAGCCCAATTTCACAGATGTGGCCAAAGCATCTTAATTATTTTTGTTGAGCAACATAAAATGTAACAGTGACGGTCACTCCCCCTGGTTGCTCACTTACATCTGCTCAAATGCATCATCACCAACATTACCTGTAAAAGCTCAAACGTATCATCACCACCTTTACCTATACAAGATGCACAGGTATCAGGTTTAATTTTTTTTTTTTTAAAGGCATCCGCTAGCTCATTGCATTTCTCCCCTGAAAGAGAAGTGCTAGGAGAAAAATGTGCCAGAGCCATCAAAATGTTTACAATAAGAAAAATATCCTTGCTAGACTGATGAGAATTATCAATTGTCTCAGCATAATGCACAAGTCTAACTTTGCCAACAGATTTGTGGTACTCTTTAGTAGTCGTTTTATAGTTCCATTTAGCATCCAAATCATATGATCTGAGCCAAATACGTTCCAGGGACTTTCACTTTGAATTAATCTGTAATAAACATTGATTAAACCAGGGGGTTGAGGGATGTGGTTTAAGCCTCCAAACATTCAACAGAGGCAGAGTTGTGTTCAGAGTGAATTGTATAGCAGACTTTGGCCCTCATGATGACATTGGCGGTAAACCTTGCTTACTGCCACGCTGAAGGCCGCCAACATACCGCTGTGGTGGTGGATAACTGTTCGGCATATTACTACACACACACCAAACCAACAGAATACAGCCACATACACAAATCCGCCAGCCCAAAGGTCAGTGCTAAAGTGTCGGTCCCAACACTCATACCGTTACGCCAACAGAACAACACCCACCACATCATGACCCACGAATCACCGAGACGGACATCCAAAGGCGGTAAACCATTGGCGGTACACACCGCCTCGCTCAGAATGGACACCCAAATACTAAACTACACAACAATGGCCAATTCAAACAACACACGCCTGACACCCATACACATACCACACCTACCCACTCACACCCCTATAAAACACAAACCCACATTACCCACAACCCTTTGCGACTACAAATCATTGCCACCAGACAGACATCAAGACCACTGCGACAAATACACACACCCATTTATCCCTCACGCACTCCACTACACACATCCAATCACACCAACCAACACCCACATACTCACACAACACCCATGGCCCCACAAAGGCACCCCCGTTTCTCAGAGAAGGAGTTGCGGGTCATGGTTGAGGAAATAGTCAGGGTATAGCCACAACTGTTTGGAGCAAAGGTACAGCAGATATCCATTGCAAGGAAGATGGAGCTATGGCGGAGAATCGTGGACAGGGTGAACACTGTGGGTCAGCATCCAAGAACAAGGGATGACATCAGGAAGAGGTAGAACGACCTACAGGGGAAGGTACGTTCTGTGGCAGCAAGGCACTAGATCGCCATCCACAGGACTGGCGGTGGACCCCCACCTCCTCCCCACAGTTCACAGCATGGGAGGAGCAAGTCTTGGCATTACTGCATCCTGAGGGACTCACTGGAGTAGCCGGAGGACTGGGCACTGGTAAGTCAACATTTAACACTTATCACCCCCATACCTGCATGCCATCTCACACCCTCACCCTCATCACTCCACTCCATCCCACACACACTGCACCAAGGCAGATGACTAACCCCAATACCAAGCCCTCCATGCCATACCAATCCATGGACAGCCCTCCCAGCCCTGCACAGACACCCATCACCAAAACATGCACAGCATAGGGGAACTAACAATCCCACAATACATTACCATACACAATCAAAGTTGGCAGGGCAAAAGCAACCATAGAAGGGAGGATAGGGATATACAATATGTCACAGGCATGAAGCATAATAAATCACTTACATTCCCCCAGGTGCCCCAGCCAATCTCATTGGAGAGGAGGTGCCACGAATATCCAGTCCCCCCACAGAAGATGCCCACAGTGATGACAGTAACTCTGGACTCCAGTTTCTGGATCAACAACCTGGCCCATCAGGGACCACTGGACAGTCAGTCACCCCAGCCTACTCACAGTCTACCACAGAGCCTCCCCCATCAGTTACCAACACCACAGCACCCACCTAACGTACCCACATCTCTGTCCCCAGGACACGTCAATCAGCAGTGTACCCACCTGTACAGGGGCCCAAGTCCACACCTCATACCCAAGACAATCAGGGACCTGGGGTCAGTGACAGTGGGCACACCGTTCAGGGGACAGGGGCACAGGGCAATAGGGACACTGGGAGGGCTGCCGTTCTCCAGGAGGGGGACAGCCCCAGGGAACCGACTCTCTAGGAGGCACTCATCAATGTCGTGGGTGTCTACGAACAATCCCCGGACACTATGGGCCAGATCCTGGCCAACATGCAGGAGAACATGCGGCGGCAGGAAGAACACCATCAGGAGATCAGGCATGGCTTGCAGGCCCTCAACACCACCATGATCTCCATAGCACAGGTGCTGGCAGACATGGCCAACATCATGAGGGAATGGACAGCACAGCAGCGGGCCCCTATCACTAGCCAGTCTGTTGACCAGCCCTCCACTTACGCTGCAGTTAGTGGACAAGACCCCACCACAGGACCCACAGGCCACAAGCACCCCTTCCTCTGCAGAAAGTGAACCACCCTGCAAACGTTCCCTGCAAACCAGGCAGAAGCCAGAGACACTTGCCAAGACCAAGACCACCGCCAGGAAATTAGATTCTCCTGATTGTCCCCCTTGTGTCCCACCCTGTCACCATGTCCACTTTGAACTGACATTGCTCCCCTTCCTATGGCCGTTTGGACACTGGACCTGTGACTGTAACAATACCCTGGACTTTTCTCCACCATCACCCCATTCCATTGCACTTTACCCTCAATTATATAGCACTACAATAAACACCCTTGAACACAATTTGACTAACACTGTTTTATGTGTCTTAAATGTGCATTTGTGGGAATCGTCACATCGAGTGCAAATGATCTGAACACTGTGATAGCTAACAAATAATGACCTGGAACAGTCTGTAGTGATCATATCAGGACAATGTTGTCATATCAACAACATCTAGAAAATGAGAAGCCAAAGGTGACAGTAAGTTGAGATGCAAAGGAAGTGAATGCCATCATACCACAGGTGCACACAGATAAATTAATAGTCAGAGTAATTGTCAGTTCCACTGTCTCACCTGTTTGTCATTGGAAGTATAGTCATATAACTGATGTTCTGTTGTCCTCATCCTCTGCCTCCTCATCCTCACTGTCCTCAGGGTCCACTGCTGCCACAGGGTTATCTCTAGTCCCCTCCTCCTGCAGAAAATGCACATGTCACCTGAGGGCCAGGTTGTGCAACATGCAGCATGCCACTACTATCTGGCAGACCTTTCCGGGTGAGTAGCACAGGGATCCACCTGTCAGATGGAGGCACCTGAACCAGAAGGTCTGCTCGATTATTCTTCTGGTCGCCCATGTGCCTCATTATAACGGTCCTCAGACCCTGTCCTGGCATTCCTCACAGGGTAAGCAGCCACAATAGGTTTCGGTAGCCAGTGTCACCTGCAAGTATTGAAGGACAGCATTTAGCCTTACAAAATCCTATGAGGAGAACACCTGAAGGCATACACTTGCATACGGTGGGAAGGGGATCTGGCTCAACTATTAGCCACACCCTGTGCCTCTGTAGCTGGGCCATCACATTTGGGATGCTGCTATTCCTCAGGACGAAGGCATCATGCACCGACCCAGGATACTTGGCAGTGACGTGGGAGACGTACTGGCCCACCAGGCAAACCATCTGTACATTAATTGAGTGGACACTCTTAGGATTCCTGAACACCTGTTCATTCTGTCAGGGGGGACTAACGCAATATGAGTACCGTCAATCGCACCAATTATATTGCAGATATGGCCAATTGCATAGAATCCTGCCTTTACAGTGGCCAAATCTTCCATCTGAGAGAAAGCAATGTAGCTGCACATGTGTTTCACCAGGGCAGACAAGACCCTTGCCAGGACAATAGAAAACATTGGCTATGACATTTCAGCTGTCAAGCCCACTGTCACTTGTAAAAAAACAGTTGCCAGGAAATGGAGCAGTGATAGCAATGGCACAAGAAGGGGGATCTTAGTGGGATGATGGATAGCTGATATCAGGTCAGGATCCAATTGTCCACACAGCTCTGTGATTGTGGCCCTGTCCAGTCTGTAGGTGAGTAAAATGTGCCTGTCCTCCAGTGCAACCAAGTCCATAGGTGGTCTGTGCACATGGGTTTGTCTTCTCCTCCCATTCAACCACAGCAGTAGGTATCTAAAGGTCACAAGAGTGAGTAGGCTGTCACAATTTGAACAATGGAACCACAACCTCAGTGTACATGTTGCATTTATGTGATGGGACAGTGGGAATGACAGGTATGTGCAAATCTAAGCAGTGACGCAGTAAAGGTTAATCTGATGGCTGTCCATCACCATGACATGGCGACTGCCTGTATTGTATGTAGGAACAGGTGGAAGTGAGGTAACTCCGCCAACATTGGGCATCATGGCAAAAGGCGGTCTTGCACCGCCGTGAATTCCTCATTGGATAATATGGGGCTCTATGGAGTACAGTGGCCAAGGGGATCTGCGACGGCGGTGACGGTGTACTCCGCCGCGGACGTGACTGCCATTTTCTATCTAAATCCTCACTTGTTTACTGACCTTCAACAGGAGAACACCTACACTGCATGTGCTGCTGTGACCTGTGTCTGGAACCTACCATGGCCTGTGTGACCAGGGAAACGGCCCCTGCCTTCACTGCAGAGGAGTTTGAGCGATTGGTGGATGGGGTCCCACCCAGTACGGACTGCTGTATGGGCCTCCAGACCAACAGGTGAGTACACCTTGGGCACAATGCATGTGGAAAGGATGCATGGAGATGTGTGTGCAAGCATCGTGTCATGGGGGTGATATAATGTGGTGGTGTACATGGTGTGCGCCAGCCAATGTGTGTGCCAATTGTGAAGGAAACAGGATTGGTGGGCCATATGTGTGACAGGCTGGAATGTATGTTTAATGGCGTCCTCCCATCGGTATCACCTCTGCAGGTCAGTGCCCATCAAAAGAAGGGATTATGGCATGCCATTGCCAAGGACGTGCAGACCCTGGGGGTCTATGGCAGGTGTAGCACCCACTGGCGACAACGGTGGGAGGACCTGAAGACCGCGGAGGCTCAGCTGGGGGTGCCCATCGAAACCTGACCTCCCTGATGGCCTGTATACTGGCGGTGGCCCACCCAGAGCTGGATGGGCGCTTGAGGGCATCACAGCAGCCACAAGGTGGTGAGTACAGTTGGCATTACTAAAATAATTGGAAGGTGGAATGGGATCCGGGTGGTGGGTGTCAATTAGTGGGTGCCCCTTAATGCCACACCAGACATTGCAGCCTGATCCAGCTCCAGGGTAATGGTTGAAAGGGAAAAGAAGGTAACCTAGCTAGGTTGCATTCCATGTCAGACAGGGCTTAGTGGATCCCAGGAGGCGTGCAGTTGGCAGTGTTTGGCCCTCATCTTGCTGTGGCATCTAGCCAAATCAATGGCAGTGCAATTCATAGTGATCAATCTTGATCCTTGTATGTGATGGTGCTGTGTCTGCCAACAGTGGTGTTGGTGCAGTAATCGACCCTGTGTTCTCTTTCTCTCTCTCCCCCTTTATCTTTTGTCATCCTGTCCATGTCTGCATTAGCATCATCTGGCGGAGGAGAAGAGGCACTGGCGACAGACGGAGCTGCATCCCAGAGGACCCAGGAGGCAGAGTCCTCCAATGCTGAGGGAACCACTGGGATGGAGGGCGAGAGGAGCACTACGGCGGAGACAGGAGGTGACAACACAGACTCAGATACCTCCTCCAATCGAAGCTCCCTGGTGGTGGTGGACACCTCTTTGACCACCCCAGCTGCAGGTACAGCCGCCATCCCCTAACCAGCACCACCCTTCCACTAGCCCCTCAGCAAGTTAACCAGGAAGGTGGGCATCTCCTTTGCCCCAGGTACCTCAGGCCCTGCCCCAGTGAGCCTTGCTGTCTTGAGTGAGGAGGCTATTGACCTCCTGAGATCCATCTCTGTAGGGCAGTCAACCATTGTGAATGCCATCCAGGGGCTGGCACCCCAGATGCAGCAATGCAGTGCACTCCTGGAGGGCATCCACAGTGGATTGGTGGCCAAACAGAGATCGATTCAGGCTCTGGCCTACTCTCTGATGGCAGCCATTGTCCCTGTCACTACCACCCTCCCTCCAACTACCACTTCCCAAGTCCCAGTCTCCTCAACCCCAACCCGTCCCATGTACACATACAGACAAGCATGCACACAAGACAACACACAAGTGTAGCACAGTCAAACACAGGCACCACACTTCAACACATAAGCACTCACGCAAACACCAGACAGTTGCAGACACAACCACATCCACTGCCTCCACTGTCTCCCCCTCCTCCTCCACCTCCCTCACAATCACGTCCACACTCACACCTGTATACACTGCTTCAACATCCACTACCAGCATCACCACACCAAGCAGCACACACACCTCACTAGCAGACACCTCCACAACATCCATGCACATGTCCCCTGTGTCCTCTCTCACCCTGTCTGTTCCCCCTCCTAAACGTCACAAACGCAAGCACTCAGACACCCAACAGCCATCCACCTCACATAAGCACACTCGCCATGCACATGCACCCAAGTCCGGCAGACGTACTCCTCCAACAACCACTCCCTCAACCTCCACTCCCATCCCAACTCCCTCTTCCTGCCCCACATTCCCTAAACAACTTTTCCTTGCCCAACCTGACCTCTTCCCTCCCCCTTGTCCCCTGTCCTGCCCATAAGAGCAGGGTCCCAATGACCCAGCCAAGCACCTCAGCCAAACAGTCCACGCAGACAGTGGAGGCACCTCCTAGTCATGGAGGCAAGACAGTGATGGATCCCACTCTATCAGCGAGGAAGGGTAAGGATCTCACAGCCACTGCCATGATGGGGAAGAAGCCCTCGATTCCTGCCATTAAGGGGAAGGAGGTCGCACCTCCTCGGAAGAAGCCCTCAACTCCTGCCACTAAGGGGAAGGAGGCCGCACCTCCTGCCGTGAAGGGGAAGGAGGCCGCACCTCCTGACATGAAGGGGAAGAAGCACTCGTCTCCTGCCATGAAGGGGAAGAAGCCCTCGATGTCTGCCATGAAGGGCAAGATGAACTCGGCTCCAGCAGAAGCTGGCAGGATGACACTACCACCACCAGTGGTCACGGAGCCCTCACCTCCAGCTGAGGCAGTGCAGCCCACTCCTCCTGCAGAGGCTGCACCTTCACCCACTGAGAAAGTGTAGCCCTTACATCCAGTAGAGGCTGCCTGGAGGTACCTTCACCTGCTGACATTGTGCAGCCCTCATCTCCAGATGAGACAGTGTAGCCCTCACCTCCAGCAGAGTACATTTAGGCTACCCTCCAGCAACTGCTGTTGAGCTTTCGAGATGCACCTGTGTGCTTGTCAGTGATTCTTGACCTGAGAGGATTTTGGCAGCATTTTCAGCAACCCCAGATGAATTTGCCCTGTTCTCTACTCTCTACTGATAAAGGGCTAAACCCAGAAACACGTGTCTAGAGATATAGAGCAATGCCTGCACCAACTTTGGTGAAAAACTACTGATAATTTCCAAGCGCTAACTGTGAACTTCATTTTTCAGAATTCAAAGGGGCAAACTGTGCTGGGATGTGATGCCGTGTGCTCCCAACCCCCTCTTCCTGTTTAAAAGGCTCCCTTGAGCCATTGAGCTGACGGGCATTGGAGATGCACCTGTGTGCCTGTGAGTGGTACTTGACCCGAGAGGATTTTGGCAGCATTTCCAGCAACCCCAGATTAATTTGCTTTGTTCTCTACTCTCTACTGATGAAGGGCTAAACCCAGAAAGACATGTCTAGAGATATACAGCAATGTCTACACCAACTTTGGTGAAAAACTATAGATAATTTCCAAGAAAGCGCCAACTGTGAACTGCATTTACCAGGATGAAAATGGGCGAACAGTGCTGGGATGTGAGGCAGTGTGCTCCCAGACCCCTCTTCCTGTTTAAAAGGCTCCCTTGAGCAAGTGAGCGGATGAGCTTTGGAGATGCACCTGTGTACCTGTGATTGGTACTTGACCTGAGGGGACTTTGGCAGCATTTCCAGCAACCGCAGATGATTTTTCTTTGTTCTCTACTCTCTTCTGATGAAGAGCTTAACCCAGAAACACGTGTCTAGAGACATACAGCAATGACTGCACCAACTTGGGTGAAAAACTACAGATAGTTTCCAAGTAAGCAGTAACTGTGAACTGCATTTACCAGGATGCAAAGGGCCAAACTGTGCTGGGATGTGAGGCTATGTGATCCCAATGCCCTTTTCCTGTTTAAAAGGCTCCCTTGAGCCAGTGAGCTGATGAGCTTTGGAGATGCACCTGTGTGCCTGTGAGGGGTACTTGACCTAAGAGGATTTTGGCAGCATTTCCAGCAACCCGGCTGAATTGTCTATGTTCTCTTCTCTCCACTGATGAAGGGCTAAACCCAGAAAGACGTGTCTAGAGATATACAGCAATGTCTGCACCAACTTTGGTGAAAAACTATAGATCATTTCCAAGTAAGTGCTAACTGTGAACTGCATTTACCAGGATGCAAATGGGTGAACTGTACTGGGATGTGAGGCAGTGTGATCCCAACGCCCTCTTCCTGTTTAAAAGGCTCCCTTGAGCCAGTGAGATGATGAGTTTTGGAGATGCACCTGTGTGCCTGTGAGTGGTACTTGACCCGAGTGGATTTTGGCAGCATTTCCAGCAACCTCAGATTAATTTTCTTTTTTTCTCTACTGTCTACTGATAAAGGGCTAAACCCAGAAAGACGTGTCTAGAGATATACTGCAATGACTGCACCAACTTTGGCAAAAAACTACAGATAATTTCCAAGAAAGCGCTAACTGTGAACTGCATTTATCAGGATGCAAATGGGCGAACTGTGCTGGGATGTGAGGCAGAGTGCTTCCAGGCCCCTCTTCCTGTTTAAAAGGCTCCCTGGAGCCAGTGAGCTGAAGAGCTTTGGAGATGCACCTGTGTACCTGTGAGTGGTACTTGACCTGAGGGGACTTTGGCAGCATTTCCAGCAACCCCAGATGATTTTTCTTTGTTCTCTACTCTCTACTGATGAAGAGCTTAATCCAGAAACACATGTCTAGAAATATACAGCAATGTCTGCACCAACTTGGGTGAAAAACTACAGATAGTTTCTAAGTAAGCAGTAACTGTGAACTGCATTTACCAGGATGCAAAGATGCAAACTGTGCTGGGATCCCAACGCCCTCTTCCTGTTTAAATGGCTCCCTTGAGCCAATGAGCTGACAAGCTTTGGAGATGCACCTGTGTGCTTGTGAGTGGTACTTGACCTAAGAGGATTTTTGCAGCATTTCCAGCAACCCCAGATGAATTTTCTTTGTTCTCTACTCTCTACTGATCAAGAGCTAAACCCAGAAAGACGTGTCTAGAGATATAAAGCAATGTCTGCACCAAATTTGGTGAAAAACTACAGATAATTTCCAAGAAAGCGCTAACTGTGAACTGCATTTACCAGGATGCAAATGGGCGAACTGTACTGGGATGTCAGGCAGTGTGCTCCCAACCCCCTCTTCCTATTTAAATGCTCCCTTGAGCCAGTGAGCTGACAAGCTTTGGAGATGCACCTGTGTGCCTGTGATTGGTACTTGACCTGAGAAGACTTTGGCAGCATTTCCAGCAACCCCAGATGATTTTTCTTTGTTCTCTACTCTCTACTGATGAAGACCTAAAGCCAGAAACACGTGTCTAGAGATATACAGCAATGTCTGCACCAACTTGGGTGAAAAACTACAGATAATTTCCAAGAAAGCGCTAACTGTGAACTGCATTTAACAGGATGCAAATGGGTGAACTGTGCTGGGATGTGAGTCAGAGTGTTCCCAGACCCCTCTTCCTGTTTAAAAGGCTCCCTTGAGACAGTGAGCGGATGAGCTTTGGAGATGCACCTGTGTACCTGTGACTTGACCTGAGAGGACTTTGGCAGCATTTCCAGCAACCCCAGATGATTTTTCTTTGTTCTCTATCCTCTACTGATGAAGAGCTAAACCCTGAAACACGTGTCTAGAGATATACAGCAATGTCTGCACCAACTTGGGTGAAACACTACAGATAGTTTCCAAGTAAGCAGTAACTGTGAACTACATTTACCAGGATGCAAAGGGGCGAACTGTGCTGGGATGTGAGGCAGTGTGCTCCCAACCCCCTCTTCCTGTTTAAAAGGCTCCCTTGAGCCAGTGAGCTGACGAGCTTTGGAGATGCAATTGTGTGCCTGTGACTGGCACTTGACCTGAGAGGATTTTGACAGCATTTCCAGCAACCCCAGCTGAATTTTCTTTGTTCTCTACTCTCTGCTGATGAAGGGCTAAACCCAGAAAGATGTGTCTAGGGATATACAGCAATGTCTGCACCAACTTTGGTGAAAAACTACAGATAATTTCCAAGTAAGTGCTAACTGTGAACTGCATTTACCAGGATGCAGAGGCAAACTGTGCTGGGATGTGAGGCAGTGTGCTACCAACCCCCTCTTTATCCAAGAAGGATCTTTGAGATGATCAAAGTGGAAATTAAAATTGCCCACAGTTATGAAATTGACATATTTAACTACATATGTAGACATATAGTTAGTCGGAAGAGCGCCAAAAGCTAGAGTCCAAGCTAGGGGGGTGATAAATCTGTTATACGGTTTCTACTAAGATAATAGGACTGCGTATTTAGGATGACAGAACTTCAGAATATAAGGGACTGAGTCCTTCCATACCTTCAGAAACTGTTGGACTAATTCCTGGCTAGCTCACAGTGCCCCACCCGAATCCCTAATCCACTGGGGTGGAAGGTGATTATGGCAACATAAACATGAAAACATGACGCTCTGACTCTCAAGGAAGATGTGAGTAGTATAGGTTGAATACTACTTGTCACCATGTATTTTTGCGAATTGGTTTTGACAGGTGGCCATCCCCCTTTGGTCCGTGGGTCAGTATTGGAATCAGTCCACATGTTTTAAATCAGTCCTTATAATGATTTGATAAGATTGGTATCCTTTTTTATTCAGTCCGTATACTGTTTGATAAGATGTGCATATTTCAATGTTTATAGGGTAATAATAATTTGTGAATCAAGGGTTATACAATGATACTGTAATGAAATTGAATGTGTGTAAATTGCTAAGCTAAGATTTTGAATCTAGACGTGTTTTATAGGATAATGATAATTTGTAAATCAAGGGTTATAAAATGATACTGTAATGAAATCAAAAGCGTATAAAATGATAAGGTAAGATTTAGAATCAAGACGTATAAATTGCTAGCTCTCCAATCCAGGTGAATATTATAATCAGACATGCAGGTCGATGTGCTAAGAAGTGGGTGTGAGGTGAAATACGAGTCTACACATGTTCTGTGGGGTGCTGAATATGTTCATGGAGGATATAAGCATAGGCCACAGACCATAGGGTTAGGAAATTCCTGCTTTTCTAACGAAGAAAGCTCTGACTTTAGGACAACTTTAAGAATGCCTTGCCATAGTGTAGATGCTGGACCGCTAGGAGAAACTATAACGACGATTTTGAAGGAAGCTACAAATGCTGCGGATCCTGATGCAGAACTCAATGATACAAAGGAGAATCGGCACCAAAACCTAAGGATACAGTGGCAGTGGCTTCTGTGGCATGGCTGAACAAAAACTTCAAGACCAATGCTGATGAAGAGACTGCAGTGGACGCTGCTAAACTGATGCAAACATCACAGATTCTACAGACAGCGGAGAGAACACTGAGCCGAGTGAAGATGACCAGGCCATTGACCTGCATGTGCCAGAACCTGAGGACTCTAGGGATGCTGCAGAGATGGGCTCTAGTGAACAATCTGTAAACAACCCTGAGAGGTCACTGGATGAGCAAGAAGAAAGAAAGCAAAGATTAACTGTAAGTCATACTTTTTCAGCAAACCTCCAAGTCATTCAAGTGAGTGGTAGTAAGAAGGGAAGGTATGATTAAGGTTGAGATCACAAAATACTTTTTATGGGCGAGCACAAAGTGCTCCGTCCCATGCTGTAATCTCTCTTTGGGCTACTAACCATGCCCATGTCACTTCAGTCACTTTCATTGGTTTGTGGGCTTGCCTTTTAAAATCTGCTTGTTTTCATTTGTGAAAGGCATGCTACGTCATGCCTTTTCCAGTATTTAACCCACCTACACAGCACCAGTAAACTACTAAAAACATACGAGGCTCGATGTTTTCAGTATGATATCCAGACTACTTTATCTGTTTATTTTCCATGCAGCGTGACTGCACTACATTTTACATAGCGTGATCGTGCTGCGCTTTTTTTTCTTTTAATTTGTGTGGCAAGAAAAGTTTGGTTAGGAGTTTACAACGGGAATAGCTCTAACTCGAGTAAATGTGAGACCCGTTGCATTGAAACTGCTTGTTTCTTTTCATCAGCAAAAGAGAGGAAGAAGAGCACTGGGCGACAAAGCCTCTAGCACTATTAAAGTTGCACACTAAGCGCTACCTTTTTTCATGTCTCTCCTACTCAAGAAAGAAAAAAACTTTCCATAATTCATAAAAACTGCAGCTGTAAGATACAATTGGGAAACATTGACTCGGGGTAAATAGGAGGTTGGATGAGTGTTGCACACTTAGACTATGATAGTGGTAATTATAAAATTGTTTTTAAAGGTTGGGTCATTCGATGATTTGGAAGGTTGCAAAACTGACGACCCAAGTCAGTTGAATCATGACTTTCTCATGGCGGGTAGTCATTATTAAGCAAGGTTGAAACAAAATCTCCATTGCAAGCTTGATCCCTATAAAATTATGGAAGTGGTGGGTGCGATCTATAGACTGAAAGAAATGTTTGAACCCTCTGGGTGTTTTAAGATGGTTGTGATTTTTAGAGGGTATTAAAGGAGTACAGACCTCGTCAGAGAATGTGGATAGCATGTATGAGGAGGGTGATGAGGACATACGTTTCATAATGAAAAAACATCTGAGGAGAAACAATTATCCAAGATATTTTAAAATCAAGTATCTTCACAGGAGTCTAAAACCAAGGAATCTGAAATTTAAAAATGCACAGTTAATGGAAACATTAACCCAATTTATGCATTCGCAGTCGGCTTGAATGATAAATAAGGGAACTTAAGGGAAAGAGTTTGATAACAATACACTAAAAGCTCTGATGAACCAACATGAGATAAAACATTTTGTCACAAACAACAAAGTTAGACCGCTATAGTAGAAAGATTCAACAGAGCTCTCAAGACTCTAATTTGGAGGTGTTTTACTGCTTTCAATGCATTTTGTAAGACTTCATTGAAAGTTACATTGCAGCTATCAGAGAACCATTAACATGTCGCCAGTAGAAGTGGCCAGCATAGGTTCGGCAACACACATGTTTCAAAAAGCATATTCAAAAAAGATGATTATGTGTAGATGTAAGGGGGTATTTCACAAGGGGTGCGAGCAGACTTTTACAGATGAGATTTTTGTGATAGTCAATATTTCTACACACACCGGCATTAGAGTTAAATGTCTATGAAGGGAAGGAGGTCAAAGGACGGTTTTACAATAAAGAGCAATAAAAAATAAAACAGGCTCAAGTTCGAATGTACTGTATTGAGGAAGTATTGGCAAAGAAAAGGCGAGGGCGGCAAAGATAGCACCTAGTTTATGGAGGGGCTGGCCCCATAAATTTAACATAAGGAATTCTCAACTCGAATTAAAGGATATAAAAAGTCTACAACTTAAATTATGATCATTTAGGTTTTTTCGAAGAACCATGGAGACAGGACCTTTTTTATCCAACGTACCACATTAAAGCATCTTTGGATACATTCCCTAATAAAAAATGTTAATTTTTTTTGGTGAACCTAGCAAAGCCTATCCATCTACAAGGCAACTGGGAGGATGGCCTAATATAAATTCAGAACCCGCACACCTGGACCACTTTTGAAGCTGAGGATGTTGAATTTAATGTGGTACGCAAGAAGGAAAGTGCGTATGAACTTACTTTCACTATGAAGCATCTGACACATTGTATAAGTAATGAATAAATACATTATTAACATTGCAAAACCTAACGACCTTTAATTAACATATGAGCCGACACTTAGAAAAGTACCGCTCAGGCTACTGTATTTTGCTGCGTGAATGCTGGGGCTGATGCCGAAAGTTCACCACTTTCATCTTCCGACAAAGCCTACACAGATGTACACGGGAGGTTTTACGTGACGCTTGTGTACTGCGACATCAGAGAGAGTCAGAGAGCGGGACACAGTTATGAGCCTCTCCTCCCTTGTTTGGAAATCACAGGTAGCAATAATACCATGATAAATATCATTCACAAAAAGAGACTAGGCAGCTGACAGCAAAAAACATTTTCACACAATAAGTTTGGAACCGAAGGATGACTTGAACACTAATATAAGATTTCAAGTGGGGAAAATCATAACGAAACTTAATTTTCCTTCTTGCAGCGGCAAAGTGTGCTAGAGTACGGATTTTACCAAAACAATATGGCGACACGTCGTTCTATATAGAGCACTATACGGCTCAGGTCTCCCGGAGTTCCACAGGGTTCCTATTATGGATAAGGCTGAGACAGGTGGTATATTCAGGAGACTTTTCAGAAAAGCAGTACCGATTTTAAGAAGAGGGCTCCAGCTGGTAAAGCCTCATGTCAAAACCACAGCAGCAAATATTTCCAGAGATGTAGCAGGGACGTTTCGGAGCTCTGATGAAAAAGTTAAACACTGTGGATCAAGAAGGCTTAGGGTTAATCTAGCTGAAAAGAGGTAGAAAGACAAAAAGGACTGCCTCACCAAGGGGTCCGCCTATGCTCCTTCAAAGCAGGATGTAGCGGGGCTGTTCCACTCAAAGGAGATAGCGTAAGACCCTGAGAAGATGCTTAATACACAAGTCTCTAAAGGTAACATATTTTGAATAGAACCGCCCTCTGCGGTTCCCAGGAATACACAAAGTCCAAGCTGAACCTATTCCAAGTACCACCGACGCAAACCAGCATTGAAAGTTCTCTATATGTCGAAGTTCTGCCTCTCTCAGCCTTGTCAGACAAGGCATCCCAGGAGTTCTTCATTGCCCCATTGGAGGACTATTCGGACCTCCTGGCCATGGTGCTTTATTTTTCTTGCAAAATTTCAAACAAAGACGGTTCCAATCTCGATGCCACTGCCACAGTGGTGTTTTCCCTGTACCCCATCGCTTCGCTCTTTAACCAACTGGATGTGAGCCTCGAAGACTATCTCAATAGCCAGTCAAACAACTCAAACCTAAACAGGGCTTATCTAGACTTAATTATGAAAATCCCACCTTCAAAGAGAAACTTTCCATGGGTCTATTGTACAGAAACATCACCGGAGAGCACGAGGATATCACTTTAAATGGATCAAATGTGGGGTTTAAGAGTAGAGATGCTTGTGAGAAAGTAGCCTCTTTCTAGCATTGTTACCCCCATTTTTGGCCTGTTTGTGAGTGTTTGTAAGTGTGTTTTTACCGTCTCACTGGGATCCTGCTAGTCAGGACCCCAGTGTTCATAGTTAAAACCCTATTTGCCAGTGTGTTTTTGCCTGTCTCACTGGGATCCTGCTACCCAGGACCCCAGCGCTCGTAGTTTGTGGCCTATGTGTGTTGTCAGTATGCTTAACTGTGTCACCGAAGTTCTGCTAACCAGAACTCCAGTGCTTATGCTCTCTCTACTTACCAAATTTGTCACTATAGTTTAGTGAATCCATATTCCAATTCTAATTGGCACACTGGACATCCCTTATAAGCCCCTATTATATGGTACCTAGGTACCCAAGGCATTGGGGTCCCAGGAGATCCTTATGGGCTGCAGCATTTCTTTTGCCACCCATAAGGAGCTCATACAAATCTTTCATCAGGACTGCCGCTGCAGCCTGAGTGAAATAGTGCATACACTATTTCACAGCCATTTTCACTGCACTAAGGTAACTTATAAGTCAGTTACTGAAGGCTAGGTGCAAAGTTAATGTGTGTGATGGCACCCTTGCACTAGCAAAGGTGCCCCCACATTGTCCAGTGCCAATTCCCCGGACTTCGTGAGTGTGGGGATATCATTATATGTGTGCCCTACATATAAGTAAAAACATATTTGTAGCTTCATAATGGTAACTCCAAATATGGCCATGTGAGGTGGCTAAGATTTCTAAGATCATGGAATTGTCCCCCCATTCCAAATCTGGTATTGGGGGGGCAATCCCATGCACCCTGGGGGCTCCACCATGGACCCCCCCTACGGCCAAACCACCTCTCTGAGGTTTCCGCTGCAGCCCCAGCTGCTGCCACCTCACAGACAGTTTTCTGCCCTCCTGGGGACTGAGCAGCTCAATCCCAGGAAGGCAGAACAATGCATTCCCTTTGGGAGGAGGGTGTTAAACCCTCTCCCTTTGAAAATAGGTGTTACAGGCTTGGGAAGGGTAGCCTCCCAGAGCCTCTGGAAATGCTTTGAAGGGCATAGATACTGCCCTCCTTGCATAAGCCAGTCTACGCCAGTTCACAAAACTGGACAAAGGAAAGGGGAGTGACCACTCCCCTGTCCATCACCACCCCAGGGGTGGTGCCCAGAGCTCCTCCAGAGTGTTCCTGGCATTAGCCATCTTGGATTCCAAGGTGTGGGGATCCTCTGGAGACCTCTGAGTGGCCAGTGCCAGCAGGTGACGTCAGAAACCCCTCCTGATAGGCGGACCACCTGGGTGGGAAGCCAATCCCCCTTTCAGAGCTATTTAGGGTCTCGCCTCTGGGTGTTTCCTCATATTCGGTTTGCAAGACTCCTCCAGGACTCCTCTGCATCCTCTGCTTCAGCTTCTGACTGTCGGATCAACTGCAGACTGCTCCAGGAACTGCTGTAACTGCAACAAAATATCCAGGATGACTCCTGTGACTTGCAACTTCAGCCAGCATTTGCAAGTTTCCAAATTGTGCATGCTCTGAGGACTGCCTGTCCTCACCCTCCACCAGAAGAACCGAAGGAATCTACTGTGGAGTGACGGAGTCACTTCCCTGCTTCTGCAGGCACCCTTCTACAACAATGACCTGTACTCTGGGACTCCTCTCCTGACGACAAGCATGCTCCCTGGAAAACAGGTGGTAGACCAAAGTGACCTAGACTGTCCAAAGGTCCAGATATCCAAATTTGGTGGAGGTAAGAGCTTGCCTCCCCGTGCTCTGACAGTACCCCTGTGCAACTGTGTCTCCTGCAGCTCCTTGGGCTTCTGTGCACTTCTTCCAAGAATCCTTTGTGGACAGCATAGCCCAGGTCCCCAGCACATCCTGTGATGCACAGCTCCCTGAGTTGTTCCTGAGTTGTTCTTTGGCAGCAGGGGCCATCCAGTGTAGTGCTGCAACAACTGCACTTTGCATCTTCTTTGTCCCCATGTTCTGGGACTCCTGTGGGTGCTGCCTGGTTACTAGGGACTTATAGGCAAATTAAAAATGCAAATTGGGCATGAGCCAACGTTACCATGTTTTAGGGAGACAGCACTTTCACTTTAGCACTGGTAAGCAGTGCTAAAGTGCTGAGAGCCGTAAAGCCAACAAAAACAAGGTCAGAAAAAGAGAAGACAAAAGTTTGGTATGACCCTTCAGAGAGGGCTATCAGCCAACAGTGGCATTTTACCTCTAATAAAATCCCTAGAGATACCAGGTTTACACCCAGCAGCTGTCTGTCACTTTCTTATGATTGTTTTATGTGACCATGATGCTTTCAACCATATCAACAGAATAGCCGCTGTCAAAGCTGATGTAGATCACTTAATCCAAAATACAGGGACTTTGATTGCCTCTATTTTATCAGAAGCCTAAGTTAGCCTTGATTCCCTGTACTCAAGAAAACTGACAATGTAACCCAAAAAGCAAAGCTTGTGAAGAAAGTCTAAAACTACAAGTGACAAGAATGAGGAAAAATGGTTAGCTGCTAAAGTAGCTAGAAATTGTTTAGCCAAAAACCAAAAAAGAGTCAAAAGCCATTTAAGGCAATGACAGTTATTTACCACCGAGCTCTATGGTGCTAGAGCTCAGACATTCTAAGTCACTCATGATAATGCCAACGTTAGTAACAACCCTACGCTCGTGTTTTTAGAAAGTGTGCACCAATATCAGAGAGTTATCACAAAATTTAGAGCCATAGAACTTTATGAAGAATTCTGGTTTGTCAATGTATGTCTCATGGATTCTATTAAACAACCCTTAGAAGCCGTTGTTAGCTCTATTCAAGAACGTCTCGACCAAATGGCCCCTGATATTGTCCCTAAAAATTATGTACAAATTCCCCTGAGTGGAGGAGGGCTGGCTAGCCCCTTTTACACTCACAAGCAGCCACATTGTGACCTTAATGCCTGAGATTTCTTAAACAAGGTTGTTGACATGATGAATAGCAATGCTGAGATTTTGGGATCACAAAGTTTAAAACTGGTGATGACTGTGGTAAAAAGTAGGGATGGTGGTGCCAGATAATCGCTAAATTCTGTATTGTTTAGTAAGGTCATTGAAAGAAACACAGGTGGTTGAGTGATTTAAACAACACTGGTGGAAATTTGTGTCTGGTCGACTGCTTGGCAGGGTTATTGGATTATGGTCAAACCAGTGACGCAAAATTGACAGAGCAAGTTTAGTTAATGTACAATGCCCTAAACATCCCCCAAAAATGGATGTCACTTTGCAAGACATATCGACATTTGAAAATTACTGAGGTGTGACAATTAAAGTGCAATGCCATGAAGGCAGATGGCGTTATTTCACCAGCAGTGCCAAAATCAAATCTAAAATTGTTTTTCCTTTTACATAAAAAACATTTTTGTGGTGTAAAAGATATAAAAAAATTCCTTGGTGCTAGGTATTACTGTGAATATTGTCATTCTGCCTATACCCACAAATACAATCACTCACACACAGACTTCCGCAAGGCTTGCTTTACAAACTACTGCAGCAATCTTGCTCATGATCTCTAAAGGTGTCCACGGTGCAGGCTGTTTTGCCGGTCTAAGATGTCTTAAGAGCATCATTATGTATTTGCCGAGGCGGGGAAAGTGAACTGTCTCAGTAAAAAGTTATGTGATTCATGCAGCCTCCATGGCCCCGAAAGTCATGGCTGTAAAGGCCTTGACTGTGGCCATGACTGTGTTTTCATTTGATTCACATCTTTGCTTTATGAGGAAACTCAAGCCCCCAACCAAAACCGAGGATTATATATTTCATGATATGGAATGCCATTGGGAAAAAAATATCATTCACAAGTCAAATGATACTTTTGCTAAACATATTTGCGGTGAGCCAGCTTGGGAGTTTTGTGGTCCTACATGTGTCGATGATTTAATCAGCACAGTCATTATACCCTGATTAAAAAACTATAGTTTTCTAGCACAGTTCTCGAAAGGATATGACTGTTACTTTGTAATTAAAGCTTTCTTGCCTAAAAAAGGTCCTATGTCTCTGATCACTCATGGTGGGAAACTCATCTGCGATACAACCAAAGTTCTCAATATCAGGTTGACCAACTTCATAAATTTCCTGCCTAAGAAGCTCAGTAAGCTCCCCCAGGTCATTGGATTCCCGGCATCAAAAGGTCATTTTCCACATTATAATAACACTTTGCAGAATCAGAACTATGTTGGGGCGATGCTCTCTGTAGAGTTTTATGGTGTAAACCATGCCTCACCCTCTGACAAAACAGAATTCATGTCCTTTTATGAATCTAACAAAGACCGGGTGTATGATTTCCGGAAGGAACTGAATCATTACTGTCAACAAGATGTGAACATATTAAGACAGGCTTGTATCCGATTTAGAGACAGTGCCTTCACAATGACTAGGAAACAAATTTTAGTGTACCCAGGTCAAGCAGATTAGTATCCGTATAGCAACTACATTGATTCCTTTCAGAATACAACATTGGCGTCAGTCTGCTTGGCATTGTTCAGGTTTTGTTTTTTAAAACATGACATGCTGGGGTTGCTTCCCTGTGATAATTATCAAAGACAGGTAAAAGAGACTCTCAACATCCTGTATTCAGTGGCTGATGTAATTGGAACCCTGTGAAAAAAATCACCATCCTTCACGCTTTGAGAGGCAGCGAGCTTAAAGTTGGGTCTTATTTTTTTAGACCGCTATGCCAATATTGATGGAGTCCATAGAGCCTTTGATGATAATGGTTGCTTTTGTCACAGTTGTCCAATATGTTATGCTGAAAATGACTTTAACAAAATGACCAGCTATACATTTGGACAGTTGCTGAACCACACAGCTATCAAACATGAGTTTTAAAAAAAAAATGCATCTTCAACAGTCGAAACATTTGAGAACACGAATGGTGCAAACAGTTAGAAAGTAATCTGGAATTGCAGATTTTTCTCAAGGGATGTGATTTACCAAACCCTGGAAACCTTGTGATTTACTCTATGGGGGTCAAACCAATGTCATTACTCTTTAATGAAAGGCCTGTGCTGATGAAAATATTTTTTACTATGATTTTACCAGCTTGTACTCCTTTGTAAATAAAACAAAAGACTATCATGTAGGACATCCTAAGATCATTTATAGAGACTCTGGCGACCTCCCAAAGATATTTTGGTCTAATCAGATGTAAAATTCAAGCACCTAGAGGGCTTTTTTTCCCTTTGCTTCTTTACCAATTTGAGGGGGAACTACTATTTACCATTTACCGATCCTGCACAGAAGCCAGAAAGACATTTTGAAAAGGTTTCTCATGATCTGTTTACCAACTACATCATTTTACATCTTAGAGACAAGCTAGAAGTTTCACGGTATACCCTGTGGTGTACCAGTAATGCAGAGAAACAGAAGTACCATAAGCAATATTTTCAGAAAGAGGGATTTCGGTTGTGAGCTAGTAAAATAGGTGTGAACTCCACTAAAAGATAGACTGCTCAACAATTTCTCAGTTATCTGTGGGGAAAACTGAGTCAGAGAGAAGGTCACCCAGAAACTGCTCTAGTGACTGAGCCTGATGAATTTGATAAGAACTTTTTTACTACCTATTGTGATGTGTCATCTTGCGAGTTCATAGATGATGATACAGCATATGTGAGCTGGAGGTATAGCAAAGAGCATTACCTGCTTCATGCAATGACAATATATTTATTGCCAGTTTCACCACCCCTTATGCTAGATTAGAGCTGTATAGGCTGCCGGAACTGCTTCAAGACAGGTGTTCATACCATGAAACTGACTGTGATTTTGTGAGCAAAGAGGGTGATGTGTTTGAGTGACTATCCGGGGAAACTCACTAGCAAAACACCTGTCAATTAACACATCATAGAGTTTGCCTCTGCAGACCCCAAAACCTATGGCTACTGATTATCAGGCAGTAAAATCTGCTTGAAGGTGAAGGGGATCACCCTCAATGTTCATAACAGTGAAAAAGTACATTTTAAAACTTAAAAGGGCTGGTCAGTCAATATGCTAAGCACTCTGAAAGAGGTGAATTTGTTTCAGAAGAGGAAAGCTTAGTAGTGGAACACCAAAGCATTTTAAGAATTAAAAAACGTAGGGATACTGAGATGCAGCCTCTTCGCAAGACTTTGAGGGTTGTATATAATAAGCGCCTTTTTCAAGATGACTCTAAAACTTTGCCCTACGGCTTCTAAGAGTCATACACACATGGCATAAGCATAGTAATAGAGAAAATGTTTTCTGCTTAGGGATTATAGGTTTATTAGCAGGGTGTTTAAAGTATAGATATTTGTTGACAGTATAACTTCTCCTGCATCCTCGCAGGTCTTTCCAATTCTGGTATAAGTTACTTTGGAAAAAAACCTTTTGAAAATGCTCATCAAATGCTGACACAACCACCCACCAACATTTGTGTGAGCGTATTCTTGCTGGCAGCATTTCTTTCAGGAACTCTTGTGAAGGTTTCATCACCTTAAATTTGTTGAGGGGCTACCCGCTGCCTTAAATACTGACAATTTATTTAAACCCTCTAGTGCTATTTTGTTAATTGCAGATGATCTAACGACCTCTGCTTGTGACATCCATGAAACTGAAAAAGCTTTTACTCAATATGTTCAACATCAGAATCTCAGCATTTTATACATTGTTCAGGACATGTTCTGCCAAGGAAAGAGCCCTTGAACTATTGCTCTGACCACCAAATACATGGTACTTTTAAAAAAACCCTGAGACAAGTTTCAAATAACAACTCTAGCCAGACAGATGTGCCCTAGATGTGCTCATTTCTTTTTAGAAGCCTTTGAGGATGACAATCAGAGACCCTATGGGTATCTTTTTTCAGATTTAAAAGTGACCACGCCGAGGATTACAGATTGAGGACAGATCCTTTCTCCCTGAAACTACCTATTGTTTATACTCTGAAAAAGCCCTCCTGCAGCTATAAAAAGAAGATGAAATAGAAAGCCTCACATCACTTCAGAGCTACATCTCTTAATTACCACGTCCAAGAGGTTGCAGCAAAATCAAACTATTTTAAGACTGCTGGTCTCATCGTCCCCACAACAAAGGAAAGCTTTTCTATGCACTGTGTCTGATGATTTAGTAGCTGCTGCAATCTCTGAAATAGCCCTAAATAAAATACATTGAAGTGCAATGTCCCTTTGGGTCATCAGCAAATCCAAGTGCTTGAAAAGAAAAATAATCTTGTTAAAAATTTAGCAATACAAGGATATCTATTAAAACTAAAAAAGCCTTGCCAAGGACTCTTGGTTCTTCATAGGATCCCTGTTTAACTTCGCTATCCCACTTTTCACAGGCCTGCTGGGTAGTCATTGATGGCATACACTGAAAAGACATATCCCATTGCTGAAAATCAGCTAGACAGAATACGGGCCCCCACAAGCAATGATGTCAACATTAGAAAAACTGCCACGTATCTTCTGGATACTGAGATGAGAGAAATTCTACAGCAAAGTGGTTTACCTAGTCACAAGAAGGCTAAGCGTTAATCCTCTATTCTTCAAAGGTATCTGACCGTTGTCCATCATGGTAAATTGGAAAAAGAGGGTCTGACTTTATTCATGCCTGAAAGTCAAGAGCTGCCAGTTCCACCCGTCAAAGAACCAGATTCACCAGCCTTGAATCTAGCATGTGAAATCATTGACAATGTTAATCCCTGGCACAAAAAGAATGCCGTACTGCTCCTAAATAAAATTCAACAAAATAAAGGCATAGCCTTCTGGAATGAAAAGGGGGAACTTCTGTATAAAGGTAATGTTACACATGGCTCAAACATGCATGACTTGGTCAGAGACACCACACAATCAGCTCCTTTGCTAATAAGAAAATGCCTGTTGGTTGGGATGCCTTCATGCAGAGACTAGCAGAACTGAACATTCTGGCATTTTGCTGGGCATCATATCTACTTAGGAAATATAAAAAGCAGAGTTGTCTTCCCTTTTGTTGTTTCTTGTCCCCTTGCATCACCATTTTTTCATGACCCTAAAAAAAAAACCTGTGCATGACCACTTGTTACCACAGACAAAACTCACACAAGCCCATAACCCCGCACAGAGCACTCTGCCCAAAAAAAGAAAACTGTTCAAGAGATTGCACCCCAAAAGGGTGTACTGCGTGTTTTGTTTTTCATGCTGAACACAAATGTATTATTGAGATCTGTACTTCCTACAGTATAACAAAAATAACTTATGCTTCCTTGTTTTATGGAACTGCATCATTGTTATCTTGGGCCAGTAATGCTTGTATGATTTTATGACTGCTGGTGATACTGTGTATTACTGAGTAACACTAAGATGCTATGATTTCTAGATTTTAGTGCACCTTCCTAATATTTATCTTTATTTAACTAAGCCTTTAGTTTTGGATGCTTAGGTTTACATGTCACCGAATCATGTAGTATCATATAACTACCTAATTATACCACTATTAAGCTTGAATATGTATTTTTCTATATTTTTATAAATGTATTATTGAGATCTATATTTATTACTGGGTAACAAAAATAAGCTATGATTCCTCGTTTTCCATGTAACTACCTCCGATGTTATGGTTGATGACGATACTGTGATTTACATGCTGGGGGTCATTATATATAACTACCTCATTATTTCGATACATACGCATGGATATCTATTTTTTATTTTTTATTGTCACTAAAAGTGGTAAAATATATGTGTTTTAACATGATGAGAGTGTAATTACGTAAAACTGTGGGCCATATTTATACTTTTTGACGCACAACTGACTGCGCCAATGCAGTTGTGCGTCAAAAAGTTTACCGCCGGCTAACGCCATTCCAACATGCCATGCGGGCGCCTTATTTATGGAATGACGTTAGCCGGCGCTGCGGACTGGTATGCGTAAAAAAAAATGACTTACACCAGGCAGCGCCGGCGTATGGGAAAATGGGGGTTGTGCGTCAAAAAATGGTGCAAGTCAGGTCTGAGGCAAAAATCAGGCCTCACACAAGACTTGCGTCATTTTGTTTGACGCCCAACCTCCATTGACATGACTCCTGTCTTAGCAAAGACAGGAGTCATGCCCCCTTGCCCAATGACCATGCCCAGGGGACTTATGTCCCCTGGGCATGGTCATTGGGCAGAGTAGCATGTAGGGGGGCCCAAATCAGGCCCCCCATGCCACTTAAAAAAAACGGAAAAAAATGCTTACGAGAGCTTACCTTTACTTTCCTGGGATGGGTCCCTCCATCCTTGGGTGTCCTCCTGGGGTGGGCAAGGGTGGCAGGGGGTGTCCCTGGTGGCAGGGGAGGGCACCGCTGGGCTCCTTTCGAGCCCACAGGTCCCTTAACGCCTGCCCTGACCAAGGCATTAAAAACAGCGCCCATCAGGCTGCGCGCCGTTTTTTAAGGCCTACCCCCTCCTGTGCGTCAAAAAGAGTATAAATAAAGCGCACAGGCCTTAAAGTCATTTTTTGGAAGGGAACGCCTACCTTGCATATAATTAACGCAAGACAGGTTCCCCCTTCCAAAAAATGACGCACATGGTGGGATTTTGACGTCCGCGGGGTCGGCGTCAAAGTATAAATATGGGGCAGGGTTTGCGCCGAATGTGCGTCAAAACTTTTGACACACATTCGGCGCAAGCAGAGTATAAATATGCCCCTGTATCTTTACTATTAAGTAAAGAGGCTTTTAATAAAATTGTAAATATTGCATCAAAGTAAAACGTCCCCTGAGCCTCTTATACATTTACTAAACTCTATTTTGCCAAGCAACAAGAAATCATTCTTTTCAATAATGTGATAATATGAAATATATCAAATATTACAGTGATTCCAGGCTACATCCCTAATATTGTGCTTACAGAGCTCAGAAAGAGCGCTTACACAAGACTTGCCTGCCGGGGCAACAGTCTAAAAAATGCACAATCATAACTTATCATTTCATAGTCTTTTGATTTTATTACATTATCATTTTATAACTCTTGATTCACAAATTATCACTGTCCTATAAAACATTAAAATATGCAGATCTTATCAAAACATTACAAAAGACCAATTACAAGAAATACATCAATCTAAGTAAAACATTAAAAGGAATGATTAAAAATATAAATGGACCGATTCCCATACGGACCCGAGGACCAAAGTGGCGTGGCCACATGTCAAAACAAATTAGCAAAAATACATGTTAACAAGTAGTATACAACAATTACTACTGTCGTGGAAACATGTTCATTGTAATATTCATGCATGCCCAGGCAGAAACAAAAGAGAGATACAAAATAAGTTTTCAATATATTTATTTAAGCTATCGCAGTCTTCCGTAGAAAGAATAAGCTGTGGTAATTAGGAAGATGACACCAAGGCAACTTATCAGCATTATTAACATGGTAAAGCTAATGAACAATCCAATCATGATAAATGATGTATAAAAGTTCTAGAGGTTCTAAAGGTCCCTACTTAATCCTAAAACTATACTGAGAGCATAATGGGTGTACCCTTCTGCCTCTTCAAGATCTACGGGATTATCCTTAACCCATACATGTAAACTGCATCAGGAGTCAGCCTGCAGCGTGAAAGGCAGTCCTCTCTGGTACCTGGAAGAGTAGATCCAGCAGAACTGCATGTCAAGCACAGTATTCGTCACAGGATGGACATGGCTGGAATGCCCCTCTGCCCCTTCTGGAGCAATGAATCATTTATATAACAAAACCACACATTCGGTTAGAAGCAATGCTATGTCTTGATATTAGAAGCTGTCTCCTGAATGGGCAGTGAAAGCACTAGGATATGGTGTACTCTCCTTGAACAGGATGCACTGATTATATGTTGAGAAAAGGCTAACTAAAACAAGCAATTCATACAGTATATTCCTAGAATAAAATCATGCAAGCAAAATGTGTAAAATGTCACTATTAAAGGGCCATGCTAAAAGCAATGTGGCTAAATCGTGCAAAATGTAAAATGTAAAATATAAAATGAAGGAAAAAACCAGAACCAATGTAGGTCCAAGAGGACCTCACTACAAGTCGACACAGAGCATGAGACTAAAAGGCAAACTGAAAAAAAAACATACCTACACAACCCAGAACATCCAGGGGTGTAAAAGTACAACTGTACTGTGATGTACATATAATAGAAACTTCGCCGCCTTGTCTAGTTAAGTGAACCTGTCTAACAACAGAGAAGTTGGCTGGGAGGGCCAAGGCTATATCAGGCAGAGAGAATGGATCCCCTTCTGCGCCATGGTAATCAGAGGATCTGAAAAATCTGCAAAGAGTTTATCGCAGGCAGGAGCGTAAATGGCTAATAAACAAAACTCAATTGGAAAGAGACAAACTTAGATGCACTCTTGAAAAGTATAAGTCAGCCATTAGGTTAGATAAACTGAAATATTATTCTAAAGCCACTAGCAAGGCGATCAATTAACAGTACGTGTCCTGACGGCCACTCCTATTCCACAGAACTCCCCTCTGCATTGTCAAAAGGTAGCTGACTTTTTTAAAACAAAATTGTCAATCTGCAGACAGATTTTAGGTCTCCCCCCTAGACTTACAGGAGGACCGGGAGGAGGCTATATCTCACTCTAACCAGGGAAACCAATTACATAGCTTTCAATCTCTCTCTGTCAATAAAATTGCAGAACCTCGGCTGTCGGGTAAATCCGGCTCTCCCAACGATCCTTGCCCACCGCACATTTTAAACTTAGCTCCTACCCTTATTGCCGCTGCGTTGGAACCTGTATTTGCAGAGATTCTGCTGGAAGGTCGTTTCCCTGCAAACTGGAAAGAATCTATGGTCATCCCTCTTACTAAAAAACCTGGTAAAGGTGCTGCAGACTTTTCTAATCTACGCCCGATTTCACTCTTACCCATCCTAGCCAAAATGCTAGAAAAACACCTCAACATGGAACTTGCTGATTTTCTTCAAGCAAACGAAGGTTGGATCTGTCCCAACATGGTTTCCGTCATGCGCACAGCACAGAATCAGCTCTAATTTCCACATCTGACATGATCCGCAGAAGAGTGGACATGGGAGAAGGTACCATTCTAGTCCTACTTGATTTGTCTGCCGCCTTTGACACCATCTCTCCCCTCATCCTGCTCCAGCGCCTACATCAGGCTGGCGTGAGGGGCAAGGCTTGGAATTTACTCAGATCCTTCCTAACTGACAGATCCTTCATGATGTCCTGTGGGGAGCAGCGTGCTCCCCTTTTCAACTTCCTTGTGGAGTGCCGCAGGGCTCGTCTCTTAGTCCAACTCTTTTCAATTTGTACATGGCGCCCTTAGCAGGCCTGGTACGCTCTTTCGGTTTTCAGATTGTATCCTACGCTGATGATACTCAGTTGATTATTCCTGTAGCTCACAACTGGGAGGAATCAAGAGAGAAATTTCGACTTTGTATGGCAGCGATCAATAACTGGATGGCTGGAAATTGGCTCAAACTCAATGGGGATAAGACCGTAATTATGTGCTTCAGTCGTAATAATATTCCCTGGACAGTAGTTGGTGGCCAGAAGACTGCCGGGGATGCACAACACCTCGCCTCTCTGCTAAAAACCTTGGCATTATATTTGATACTTCTCTTTCTTTTGACTTACATATTAATCAAAACTATTAAAGTCTGTTTCTGGACCCTGAATACTATCAGAAAATTCTTGCATCTTTTGGAGGATGACCTGAGAATCCCTGTTGTGTTGGCACTAGTCACGTCAAGATTAGATTACTGCAATGCCCTTCTGTTAAATGCTAACAAAACTTCCCTTAACAAACTGCAGACTATTCAGAACACTGCGGCGCGTCTTACACTGAATCTTCCTCAGTCCTCTTCTGCCAGTAGCAGCTTGAAATTGCTACATTGGTTACCTATTAATAAGAGAATTACATTCAAATCCCTCTGCCTAAATCATAAAGCTATACAGTCAGAGGGCTGCGAATACTTGAAGTCCACCCTTCGACGGTACCGACCTACCAGAAACCTGAGATCCTCTTCCAAACACTTGATTGCGGTGCCCCGCTGTAATAGGGCTAGATGGGGGGGGATCGAGCTTTTACTGTGGAAGCCACAAGGCTATGGAATGCTCTACCCATTGCGGTTCGTCAAACAGCTACCCACACTATTTTCCGGAAAAATCTTAAAACCTGGCTTTTCTCTCAATAGGCGTGTTATTCTTCCTGTAGGGAGCCTTCTAATTTTCCGTTGACTTGCCCAGTGTAGCGCTTCAATGCGCCTTGCCGGAACACGCTTTATAAATAAACCCATACAATACAATACAATACAATTGTGCCAAGTCTCACTTAAAAAAGTATATCCAGGTTAACATCTAAAATCAAATCAAAGATTTCCAAATTATATTTATATAAGGAAGGACAATTTAAGCCTGCCACACAAAAGTTATTCCAACCAAATTTGTAAGAGGTTTAGTTCACCCCTATCCACTTTACCCAAGGAGCAAACTGAAATCCACACCCAGTACAAACCTGAGAAGCATCCCCAGGTGTAAATCTTTGAGTACCACATGCTTCTCTAGTCGGAAGCCAGGACATAAGCTGCTCTCTTCTATATTGAAGACACTGGGTATTAAAATGGCCAGAATTCCTAACCCCTTGTCCCATTCTGGTGAAGATGGGACTGCTTTTAGAGTACCTTTGGCTCACCACGGCATGCCCACTGAGCAATGGCTGTTTTGTAGCCAATCGGGCAGGTGGTGGCTGACATCCGTCCACATCACATAATGCAGAAAGATTCCCAACCTCCTAGCAAAAAGAGTAGCGGACCAGGGGAAGGGGAGTAAGGAAGCTGACAAAGATACAAACTAGAGAGAAGTACAAAGTAGCCATTTCTGGCAGGCGACTCAACTGTGAAAAACAGAAGCAGCCAATCGGTCAACACCTAACACTGCGCACATACGAAGAGAGCACTGAAAAACCAAAGTGCCCACTGTAACCTCATGATCTAAAAAACAGCCGAAATAAAATGGCTAAAGGTCTAGTTAGAATAAATTCTAAAAAGCAGAAATACAAATTATGCTACAGTGCTAATACCATGGGGCAAACCCACAGGACTAATGTCTGTTGCACATGTCTGCCTCTAAGGCTGTTTTTTATAACTGATTGGGAAGGAGGTAGCTAACATCTGATTAACCTTTAAGTGTGCTGAGGGAAAGCAGCCCAAAATAGAGAAAGAGCAAAATGAAACTCTACTCCCTAAGTGAAAAGAGTAGTGGAGTGGGAAGAGGGGAATAAGGAAGCTGACAGAGACAAGCTAGAGAGAAATACTAAGAAGCCCTTTGAGGACGGTGATTCAGCAGTAAAAAATGGGAGCTGTGAATCGAGCAAGACCTAACGCAGTGCACATAAAAAGAGCACACTTATAAACCAAATTGACCACTGTAAACTCATAAACTAAAGAATAGCTAAATTAAATTTTTAAAGTTGTAGTTAAAATAAATATAAAAAAGCCAAAAAGCAGAAATAGAAATGATGCTACAGCTCTAATACCATCGGGCAAACCCATGGGATTAATGTCTGCTGCACATGTCTGTTCTAAGGCTGTGTTTTAAAGCTGATAGGGCAGGAGGTAGTGACATCTGCCTAACCTCTAGTCCATGTCTAGGAAATGCAGCCCAAAATGAAGAAAGATCCAAAAGAAGCCCTACTCCCTAAATAAAAACAGTAGTGGATCAGGCAGTAGGGAGTAAGGAAGCAGACAGAGATACAAGCTAGAGAGAAATACAAAGTAGCCCTTTGATTCAGGTGACGAAACAGTAATGCATGGGAGCTGCCATTCAAGCAACGCATAAGAAGAGCACACTTAAATACCAAAGAGCACAATGTGAACTCACAAACTAAAAAATAGCCAAAATAAAATGCCTAAAGTAGTAGTTAAAGTAACCACTAAAAAGCACTAAAAAGAGCAGAAATATAAACAATGCTACAACACTAAAAGCTTGTGGAAAACTGGAGTGGCAAACTAAAAAAATGGATCTACGAATAAAATATGATAAACTTTGGGGAAAATGGTGGAACTACCATGGACTAGAAGGTTAGATCAAACCTGAGGTGATCACCAGAATGTTTGGGGACACAACGTTACCAATTCAGACCTGGGAATATATTGATGAGGTGGATCAGGCTCTCAATGTAGCAATAATATGCAGAGCGAATATTTTGTCTGCATGCTGTAAACTTGCAATTAAGTGTTCTATAAAAGAAAAATGGTGCAAATCCACATGGCTAATGGCTGCTGTGTGTCTGCTTCTGAGACTGTTTATTGTAGCTGATTGTGGAGGTGGTAGATATCATCTCACTAAGCCCTAGACCATGCCCAGGGAATGTAGCCCAAAATGGAGAATAAGCAGAAAGAAGTCAAAGAGTAGGGAGCGGGGAGCAAGGAAGCTGACAGTGATACAAGCTAGAGAGAAGTACAGAGAAGCCCTTTCAGGCTGGGCGACGCAGCAGTAAACAAATCACAGGAGCCACCAATCCAGCAACGCATAACACAGCACACATCAGAACAGCCCACTTAAATACCACAATGCTCACTGACAGCTTATGCATTTAAAAAAAACTGTCAAAATAAAATGCCTAAAGTAGTAGTTAAAATAAACACTAAAAAGCACTAAAAGCCAAAAAGCAGAAACAAAAATAACAACAAGTCGCTAAAAATATGAGGCAAACTCGCAGGACTAATGCTCTAATTTCAAAGAAAGATCTTTGTGACTCCTGGTCCCTGATGGGCATATATGGAGAATCTGAAATGCATATTTAGTACAAATATACTAGAGAAACGAAACAATGGGAGCTTCTTTGACATGATTTGACATATTATAAGGTGATGTTTGATGTATACCTGTCTCTAACAACACTACATAGCTACTATCCCTCCACCAGTCCACTCTGATGAAGAGGGTGTGGGCTCCTGGGGAATTTTCCACACATATTATGGAACATCCTTTCTTTATGGTCTGGCTTGACAGTGCAGCTGTCACCTGAAAATTGTGTGATCATCAATATAGAGGGCCTTTTACTTCACCCCCCACATGCTGGGAGCCAGGAGTACAAGCTTTAGTTGGGCAGATGTTACGTGTTTCCACACAAAAAAAGTGCTTGCCCTCTAACAGCTATGATCATTTTGTTTATTTATCCAGCTGTTTAAGCTTGAACTTTCAGGGGTACAAATATGACACTAGAATGTTATTAAAGTGGCTTAGATAACTAGATAGTTGATGTTGTTTTTCTCTGCCAACAGCACAGATGGGAAGAGGGCAGTCATTAACTTACATGCATTTTTAGGTCTGGCCTGACAGTGAAACTGTCACTTGACCTTTTAACCTAAACCAATATTATTTGACCTTTTAACCTACACCAATATTACTCAACAGTGTTTTGCTTTCAATACATATTTGTTCCCATGCTGTTCACTTGACATGCTTCACATTACCATACAAGATTCCTTTAAAGCCAGGTCCATTGGAATTGCTAATGCTCGTTAAACCTATTTGTGAGAAACTCTTACAGGCCATGAGGGAAATCCTGAATTGTCAGATCCCAAGTGACATATCCTTTGTAATTCTAAGGGGCATATTTGTCATGGTTTTTCTTCACACGCCCCATGCAAGGAGGTGCAAAGGTGACAGAAACCCTAGAATGACATTTACAAAGCCACGCAAGCCATTTTTAATGGCCCTGGGTGACTAGTGAATGTGGAGTAATGCAAGGCAGTGCAAGTCACTGTCTTGTGTTACTCTGTCCCATGGAGGCATTCCAAGGGTGGAGAGTGGGTGTTCCCATACATCTGCCCATGAAGTGTGGCACATTATTAGATTTACCATCAGTGGGAGACTCTGAATGCTTGAAAAGGCTACACCTCCCCAGGGAATGCGTAAAGAGGAGAACTATGCTTATTGGGCAGCACTAGGCATTAGGCAGCGCACATAGAAAGAGTAAAAGCCTCTGAGGATTATGTTTGTGCAGGAGAGTGCCCCTTTCAATCCTGCCTACAACACAGGCCCACTTGCACCATGGTGAAAGGGTACCACCATGGTGCAAGGGTGCCTGTGTCAGTGTTAGCTAGCAGTTTGTGCACCAGCGCAGGCAGAGAGCAAGAATGTGCTGTATTATGTTAAAAATGGTGCATTCCTGCCCTCTCACTTAGCACGGTGTAACAAGGTGGCTTGCTGAGTTGCATTGCATGAACATTTGATAGACATGCCACTAGATCCCTTATTCTTAATTAGATAAAATTCTAATGTGGAAAAAATATAAGCACTATAAAAAGGGATCTAATAAATGTGATTGTTGGGGAATGTGGGTGAGATATAATCAGCAATATCTTCTACATATGTAAGGTATTTACAAAGGGCTTGGCGGGAATGGCTTGCACTCAGCCCACCATATTTAGAAAAACTGGGTAGGTTGGCACGTTCTTCTAATACCATGGTCAGTGCTGCTTCAGCGAAAGTGAAAAATTATGACTAACCTGCTTCGCCTGACGCCAGGATTGACCAGCCAGCACTTTTTTCCAACCCCCACCCCCAAAGCCTAACTTTTGGGTTTACTAATTACAAACAGATGTCTCTGATGTGCTAAGAGATTTCTTCAACTGCATGGAGAACGTTTTCAAATTTTTACTGTCAAAGAATAACATCTGTTGCAGTCCAGGCATGAAGAAGCCATCGAAGATGATGCTCGATGGGTTGCCCTAGATAGAGCAAGGTTCCAGATGCCATGTCTGCCAGCAGTTGCCCTAACTGTTTTTAGTTTTTTTACACAGAGGAGCCAGCAGCAACCCCACCTTTGGGAAACCACAAATCCCAGTCTCTGAATGGGGCGGGGAATACAAGAGGTGGAAGGACGACACATCCACTAATCTTTAGCAAATGCTCCAGCACCACCCCCTTCTAACACTGTGGTGTTAGAACGATCTGGTTCACAGTTCCTTCAGCCCAAATTTGAACCCCAATTCGCAAAGGTTAACCTAGACCTGAAGTGTAAGGTTAGACCCGAAGTCTAGACTTTGGGATCTGGGTCTCCATTGTAGACATTCAATTTCCATAAACCTTGCAGGATTTCACAGAGCATTTAAATTAAATTGCAAGAAACATCGTGATGAGGCTTCCTGTCATTGTTTTTATGTTTATTCTGCTTTTCTATATTGTGTAATGGTGGTTCAAAAGTTCAGAGTAATTTCCAAAAAGTGAGGATGCTGTACAGCACTGGGTATACAAGTCTGAAATTAATCGACTTCCAGATCTTTGTTAGATGTCTTTGCTTCTACTGTTACCAGTGCATTTAACACGTCAAAGAAGAGCAAAGTTACATAGAGTATATTCTATAATTTGCATGCTATTTAGCTGCACTTTTAGTCAATGACACATCTGGTGGCCTCTGTGATTTCAATGCAAGCCCTGGAATCATTCATATTTAACTCCTTCTCTATAGTCAGGGTCACTGGAATTACTCAATTGAGCATGAGAGGTATTTTCAATTAAATTATAGTTATTTCACGTATTCCACTATCTGATAAAAATTGTGCAGATTACAACAAAAAATTTCTTCACTCAAACATATAAAAGTTACAAATACAATCGAGGCACACCTGTTGCAACGCAGTGAAACACACTTTGTGGAAGTTAAACTAAACCATCACATTTCAGCCATTGATGGCTGTATTCATGTGTTAAAATGGTACTAAGAAGGTAAAAGTTTTGGCCAAACAGGATTATTACAAATAATTTACGGTCTGAGGTAGACGTTTCTCTGTAGCAAGAAAACAACCTTACATGTTTAAATGTTCTCAACACAGCATCTATTTCATGGAGCTACTAGTAGAACAGCAACATCCGAAACATTTAAAAAATGATGTGTAACACAGTCTGCTTCTGTTATAGCGTATTCTAAAGCTCTTGGGCCAGGTTCGCACTGTAAAAAACTGCAAGAAAAGGTCATGAGCCATACAGCGTCTCCTAGTGAGGCACTTACATTTTATGTTTAATGTATGTGCTGCAGTAATGTGCTTGGATGGAAAGAGGTGCTTCTAGAAGACCATACTCTGGACAGAGATTAAGGGCCTGATTATGAGTTTGGCGGACGGATACAACCGTCAACCAAACTCTTGATGGGGAGGTTGCCACTGTGCTGGGTACCGCCCCGCCTGCCCAATTAAGACTTTCCCACTGGGCTGAACGGCAGAAACTTAAAACTTGTTATATTTTCGGCATAATTATTATCCTACTCCCAAGTCTGCACCAGGGTCAAGGGTTAAGTACACACTCAGAAGGTTTTTGAGGAGGTAGGGCATATTTCTAGCTCAGTTATTATATGGCCAATAAAGCTAGATATGGAGATCTACGTTCAATATTTAAACACAAATCATATTTAACTGCTAGGAACAGTAAGAAAATGAGTTATTAGTTGAGGAGGATGTGAGTCCTTTAAATAAAAAGCCACAAGTCCAAAACACAAATTCAGTATATTAACTTAGGCTCAAACCCTGGTAGCTGTGGCACAGAGTGTACAGGCTCAGCTTAAGTAGAAGGTGGAAAATATTTAGCAGTACCAAAATAATTAATAGTCAAAACAATAAAGTCCCACAACCAATTTCTAAAAATAGATAACAACTCAATTACAAAAATGACAAAATGATTAAAACCTAATAAGGTAAAACGGATAGGTGAACTTTTAATGTTTTAGAGCAAAAAGCATCAAGAAAAAATAAAGTGCCAATCAGAAGTCATTGTTAAGGTTGACCAGCATATAGATGGAATTTTAGGCTCATCACAGCAGAGGCAGAATACACAAAGCAAATCGTTCAGGCAACGATTTTGGGGCATATTTATACTCTGTTTGCGCCGAATGTGCGTCAAAATTTTTGACGCACATTCGGCGCAAAGACTGCCCCATATTTATACTTTGACGTCCGACGCAGCGGTCGTCAAAGTTCCACCATGTGCGCCATTTTTTAGAAGGGTGAACCAGCCTTGCGTTGATTATATGCAAGGTAGGCGTTCCCTTCTAAAAAATGACTTTAAGGCCTGTGCCCCATATTTATACTGTGACGTCATTTTGACGCACAGGAGGGGGCAGGCCTTAAAAAACGGCGCCCAGCCTGATGGGCGCCGTTTTTTAACGCCTGGGTCAGGGCAGGCGTTAAGGGACCTGTGGGCTCAGAAGGAGCCCAGAGGTGCCCTCCCATGCCCCCAGGGACACCCCGTGCCACCCTTGCCCTCCGCAGGAGGACACCCAAAGATGGAGGGACCCATCCCAGGGAAAGAAAGGTAAGTGCAGGTAGGTATTTTTTTTCGTATTTTTTTTGTGGCATAGGGGGGGCCTGATTTGTGCCCCCCTACATGCCACTATGCCCAATGACCATGCCCAGGGGACATGAGTCCCCTGGGCATGGTCATTGGGCAAGGGGGCATGACTCCTGTCTTTGCTAAGACAGGAGTCATTTCAATGGGGGTTGGGCGTCTAAAAAAATGGCGCAAATCGGGTTGAGACCAAAATTTTGCCTCAGCCTGACTTGCCCCATTTTTTGACGCCCAAGCTCCATTTTCCCCTACGCCGGCGCTGCCTGGTGTGAGTCATTTCTTTTGACGCACACCAGTCCGCAGCGCCGGCTAACGTCATTCAATAAATACGGCGCCCGAATGGCGCTTTGGAATGGCGTTAGCCAGCGTTAAAATTTTTGACGCACAACTGCGTTGGCGCAGTTGTGCGTCAAAAAGTATAAATATGGCCCTTTATCTTATGACTTAATTTCTGAAATGGAAGTAGCTGGTGTTGGCAGGAAAAGCTCAGATTGAGAAAATTCAAATTTTGGCCCACCAAAGTCCTCTTAATGGTCGGGGCCTTTCCATGTCTCCTCCTGGTGATGATTTCTAACTTATGATATAGGGCCTGATTTAGCATTTGACAGATGGGTTAAACCTGATGGATATCCCATCAGCTGTATAACAAGTGCATTATATCTAATGGCACTTGTAGTACGGTGGGCAGGATTTCTGTCACATTTGTGAAGGAGTAATCCATCTGCCGAACTCTAAATCAGGCCTTTAATCTTTTTTTTAGAAACTCAAAGTCCTCCAGTGGGGCAAGTCTGAAAGCTGTACCTGAGGAAGTCCTTTAAAAACCAGACACCTTTGCTGTAGGGTCCCAACTTTTCTGATTTTCAGGATTGATTCCTTTTGGCCATTTCTAAGGCTCCCAGGACCTCAGGGAGAACACAGAGGGGTCTGGGTTCACTTCAGCAGAGGCTACTAGCAGGGCCACCTCCAGGTACAGTTGCTACTGATCACTCCAAGAAAAGGTCCATTGCAGCTTTTTTGTGTCCCTGTAGTCACACAGGAGGTCAGCCAGCTCAGTCCACTTCTCTGTCCTGGGTACAAGTGGGAACAGGTCCAGCCTCTCAGGTTTCCACACAGGTAACAGACAACAGGTCCCGTACTCTTTTGTACTTTCACAGGGCCAAAATGTTTTCAGATGAATTAGGGGTGAGGATCCACTTTTCTAGGATTTACTTTAAGGTGGATTGGAGTGACTACTTGACACTCCCCAACCAATGAGAGAAAAGTTCCAAAGTGCAAACCTTTTTATTTTTGTGTCACATCCTGTTTACTTTACCGCCAACTATCACACAGTGCACTATCCACAGTTAAATGCAAAATGGCAGAACTCTTATGCCCCTGGAGCTGTCTGGCATTCCAGCCACAAGTGTGTCTAGGGAAATGAACAGTCTTCTACCGCTGACCACACCCGTCTGGCTCTAGGACCAGATCTCTCTTATCACTGGGATGGTGCCATGCTGGATATAGTTGACTCTGGTATCAAAGGGCTTCTCTTCTCAACTCTTCCTTTACACTTCACAATTAATGTGCTGGACTCAGCCTGGCCCCTTTCAAGTCAATACATTTCCTGAGCCCCACCCAACTGATGTTCCTTAGCATCCAGGAATCATGTACATCACACCCAGGACTTCATGCCAAAAGGCCTAAGCCATTGTTTCTGCTCTGGGAGTGGTTTTCCCACCTCATTAAAGAGAAAGCCCCTGGTGACAGGCTAATGCTAATTTCCCTACTGGAGCTTCATAAAGGCAAAGTACAACTTTTTAAAAGTTACTTTTCTATATATTTGCCAAGAAACAAACTTTATCACTGAATTTTAATTTTAATAAATATTAAACCACTGGTTGGATAACTTCTGTAGCTTATCCAAAATCATTTTTTTAGGAAGAATAGTATTTCATCTGAACTTTAGCTTTTCCCGTATGATCAGCTTGCCTTTTGCAGTGAGAATAGCTTTTGGGGGCTAGTCATTGTAGGAATTTGCCTGCACTAAGGGCCTTATCAAAGCTTCGGCAGACTTTTTGTGAAACCGCCGAAGTCTCTGCAGCCAACAGACTGCCAGTGCTGGCAGTCTGCTGCCCACCATATTAGGAGTCATTGGAGGACAATTATGGGCAGAAGTCCAAACCCGAAGAGGCAGTTGCATCACCAGCACCACCACGGAAGCAAGACTCCGCCTGCCATATTACGAGCCATAATACAGCTTTGCGGAGTCTTGCTGGCATGGTGGTGCTGGCGGGGCAAAACCACCATGACCCATCCCCTCTCAGGTGACCCCCTCGACTGAGAAGTTAAGTGATCGTCTGAAAGGTGGGGGGCAGTGTTGAGTGCATGTGTGTGGTGTATGCGTGTTTGTGTGTGAATGTGGGTGCATGTGTGCAAGTCTGCGAGTGAGTGGGGGTGGATGTGTGCAAGTGTGTGTATGAGGAGCGGAGAGTGTGTGAATGTTGTGCGGATCTGTGAGTGGGAGTGTGTGTATGTCAGTGTGAGTGCGGTTGTGGGTATTTGGATGGATGTGTATAGTTGGGGGTTTTGGAAGTGTGTGGATTGGTGGTTGGATTTGGACATGTGTGGACGGGTGGGATGGTGCATGGAGGTGTGAGGACATGTGTGCATGTGTGCGCCAGCGACAGGAATGGGGATTCCTGTCGCTGAGTGCGTTACCGCTAGGGTTTTCGTGTCAGAGTGACCACCACGTAAAGCCTGGCGGTCTGCAGCCTCGTAAACTGGACGGCAGGCGGAGGCCTGCCACCGGGCTGGAAGTGCTCACGGCCGGCCATTACGGTGCGACTTGTATTGTGATGGTTTTTACCACTGGGTCCGCGGCGGTAAGACCGCCATAGTGAGGCTGGCAGTCTCATGACCGACAGCCTTGTAATGAAGGCCTAAGTTCTTGTATGAACCATTTTTAAATACTAGGCGCCTTACCTCATGGGCTACAAGGCCTACTTAGTGGTGACTACTTATTTCATATTTAAATGTAGAGTTCCTGCCTGTCAAAAAGGGTTATTGTAAAAGGTTCACCTGCAGTTTTACAAACTTCAGCAGTCAGGCTACACATTGGCCTGAAGCTAGGTTTCCTTTATCAGTCTAGCGGATGGTACAATGTGTGCTACATTCCAAAGGTGACATTTAACTTTCCATGCCATTGATGTATGTTGTAGCACTCTGATCTTACCGGACATTAAATATACCAAATGGTGATTAGCCAATTTTATCACGTTTTAGGATCTAGAACAAATACAGTAGGGACGACAAAGCAGAGAATTAGTGTGCAGAGTTTACAAACTAGTAGTACAAGTGAGCAAAAACATGTATCACATTGGAATGCATGAAGCAGCTTCTATGCAATGCATGTTTTCTTTGAGAAATGAACACATTTCCTATTGTTTATGCCTGCCTCACGTAAGGGCTAGGTTTTGACACAAAGCCTGATGAAGATATCTTGGTAGAGCGGAATTTACATCAAAACCTCAGGCTGTTGGCACTGATCTGCGCCATTAACACCGTCTTGACGTAAAGTGACACAAAGCTTTTTTGTGCAGAGAAAAGGGCATCTTTCCACTTTTGCTGTGGATAATAAATGTAATGTACTAATTTGTGTCACTTTGCGCAGGCCTAAGCATTTGCAAATCCTGGTCAAAGTGTATTCTCTATCAGTGAATGTATGAGCCTTATGTTCCTCAAAACGTAGGAATATGGAACAACATATTCTGTTGCATTTCACAATGATAGGTATTCCTATAGGTTTTTAATTGTTGAATGAATTGTTAAGTTTTTAATGGGAAGGTGACTCATAGCATGTTACTTGCTTAAGGAGCTAGATCACTGAAAATATTCTAGTCCTAGCAGCTCTGTGGACAGTTTGACCTGCAGTATGCTGGTATGAAAGAAGGGTCCATAACATTCACTATGCATTACAGAATGCCTGATACTTTTTCTTTTTGTCTGCATTTTAAGGAGGGTGTTCCCTTGGTTGCAGGACTCTGTTGAGCCATGCAAATAAGAGAATACCTTTTCACAAGGTTATACTCCATATTATTGAGACCTGTTTACAAACAAACGGGCTCTGAAGTAAATGCACTGAATCTGTCACGCCCATCTAGCCACAGTTAGCAAGCCCCTCTGGGTGCCTTTTTGCAAGGGGGAGCAGATGATTCTTAGGGAAACTCCCCTCTCAGCTACATTAACAGTCAGCACCCTCAGCACTCTCCATAGAGGGACAGATGGTCTGTGTTGATCGGTGGCCAAGTTATCACTCTACTGACACTGACACAGTTGTAGGGCCTAAGATTTCATAAGGGTACCAGCGACCTTTGGTCTTTAAAGGGACCACTGTCAGACACAAATTGTGAGACACCCAATGTGCAAGCTGTGTTCATGGCCCATTTTGGAATGTTTGCCCAGATTTTATGACTTTTATCTCGGTCTTAGTTATGCTGCAGCACCATGTAATCCTAGCTATTATTCACACTGAATAGTGGATTCTGCGCTAGAGGATGATGGATCGAAGGGACAAAAGTTTGAGGGGATGTCATCAATGAGCGATGTAAGCATCAACAAAGGTTAATGACAATCAATAATATTAAACTACACTCAATGACCACACCAGTTTATTAAGAAGAATTTATAAAGTTATTTCCCTATATTAACAATGCTAATGTCACACAAATAACTCTCAAACACAAATGATAGGCATATAGAATCAATAGTGGTTGATTAATGCTTCTTATATATCTCAATCTGATTAAGACAATCAAACAAATTATCTCTAAAAGAATCACACTTATCAATAATACAAAAACTGGTAATAATGGCAAAGTATACATTAGTTCAGCATTAAAATGATTTCAAGTTAAGTCATGAGCATTTCAAATTAGTTCCCTCACTAACTGCGAATCAGCATCAACATGTTGGGCTTCATGTGAAAAGAATTTAGTAACACAAATTTAGGAAAAACTCTTTATCTCAGTTAATAATAAAAATATATAATTATTATGCAGCAGTTAAGTCATAAGTTGCAGCTGGTACCTAGAAAGCAAAAGAGACGATATTACATTACAATGACATATGTTACCAATAATAAAAGTAGAAACAGCAAGTAGCTTGTTTCAGCCAGGGGACACCATCAGTTATGTCTTCAGACGTTTTGGGCCTAACAACAGCTAAACCCACTCAGTCCAAATAAAACTTGAATCATCACAATCTTGTAATTGAATCAAATCTCATCTGCTCTAATTCAATCTTCTGACACTAGAGAATACTAAATCCCAATAAGCTTATGATTGGTCAATCTATGGGCTAGTTACGTTTCAGCCAATCAACAACTAAATTGATGACCTAAAACACAACAAATCTATACTAACTAATAACATTTTCTTCAAAAATAACAATTCCTCTTCCGTCTAGTCTGTGGCTCCATTGTTTCATCGCCTCTCGAATGTCTTGTCTCAGGAAGAAACTTTTAATGTTTCAACTCATAGAATTTTGCTCAGTTAGGGACAGAAAAACAAACATTGATCATTTTCAAAAATAACCAGTTTTACATGTTAATTCATTACACATTTTAATAAGAAAATCATTAATAAAAATATTAGAAAATTCACACTCTCACAATCCCTCCTCTGATGACTATTCTTGTCATCACATCAATCCATAATAAATTCATTTATTATCATTAATTTCAAAATTTGTCTAAGTTATTCTCAAATGATTTCTTTTTCTTCTTTTATTTCCTGTGTAAAATGTATTCATTTGTATTTCAAAATGTCTTCTATTCTTTTCCAATTTTCTTCTTTTTACACATTTTATCACTTTATATGTTCCTCAAATTCCGAGTAAACAAAATACCGTTATTGACACCCATTTTGCTATTGTCAAGATAATATTTCTCCCCACACTGCTAAACTAATTTCCCGCAGCTGCAATCCCTTTTCCAGCTTTTTCCCAAACTGTAGTTTCTGTTAGTTCTTTTCACTCCTTACTATTAGTACTTGTTACGTTTTTAATCAGCTCTTTGACTTTACCTGAGTTATCAGGTATATAAGAACAACAATGATTAGAACTCAATAATTTACAAACTCCGCCCTCTTTTGCCAAAAGAATGTCTAACGCAATGCGATTCTGAAGTGCCATAGCTCTGTATCCAGGAGAATGATAGCTCCAGAATATCTTGTCAACATGTTATCTACTATTGTAGACAACTTCTGAATCTTAATTGAATTTAGGACCACTCCCACTGAAGGAATTATAGCCCCAAATATGTCCCCCACAATGCTAGAAATTGATTCTCGCTTGTGTCTCATTTGAAAATTCATTGAGTCAGGAATCCTACTCAAGTCTTCCAACTGATAGATTTTTTGAAAGACTATTCCCAAATAACATGTTCCATACCATCCTCTCGGAAGAGGGTAATATGCATTTCTTCCGCACATATAATAAATCCCAGGTACTGGAGGATCCTGTCCATTCATCATAAAATCCCACTTACTCCTAAACATAAAAACATGCCTACATTCACTCTTTCCAACAAACACTCTATCCTTTTTACTCCAAGGTCTATGTATACAAAGTTTCCCTCCGTGCTCAGCATCTATTATTAATTTTCCTTGCTTAGTAATGTCAGTATAAGCATAATCTATTCTAGGCTTTCTACTTATGATTCCCTTATCCATATTTCCCTTTATTTCTCTTCTTCTGTCTTCTGTATTATCTAAGAACTTATTTTCTACTGGTGTTAGTAAACAAGTCAAATTGTTTTATGAGCAAAAGCTGTACCAAAGGTTAAAGTAGGCTCAAAGAAATCTCTCATAATTACTATGTTATTTTCTTTGGCTATTTTTTTCAAATAACCTATGACAGGTACAAATGACAATACCATGTCATAGTGTGAATAAAAATACTGGATATATTCTTGATTATAGAAATGTGTTAACAAAAGACTGCAACTTATAGCATAAGTCACAGGTAGGCAATGATAAGTAGTTCCTCTTTCCACTGAAGTCGGAATCTGTGTACATACATAACAATCATTCGCATCCATCACCTCAACATACTCATGCAATAAGCTATAGAAAACATTAGAAGAAAGCTCTTTCTCTTCATGTAAGTATTTGACAACTATCCTAAATGTATCTTTTGTTAGTGACTTATCAGCCAAATCTAAGAACTTTAAATTTTCATAGTCTGGTTGGCTCCATCCATCTCATAAACAGACACTCCTACGTACAACAATAAACATATAATCACACTCACTACTGCTAGACCAATACCAAACACTTTACAACAACTAATCCTACTGTTTGGGTTATGTGAGTTACTCATATTTTCTATATAAAAAAATAAAAAACAAAAAAAATTAGAAATTAAAAAAAAAACACTTAAAAAAACTCTTCACTCTTGGAAAGTTCCTTTGTCAAGTTCAGTATAGTAGCTTGTCCAACTCAGTTATTCATGTGTCTATTCCAGTAATTATTATTATTTATCTCTTCAGTATGAACTTTCAAACTCAATCTCTTTCTGGCAAATCTTCACGTTCCAAAGTAAACATTTTCTATGTCTCTATCAAAGCAATAGCTCAAAAATTCTTCCTGCCAGTCACTTGCCCATTCAGGCCCAGCATATCTCCTGCTTGCTACTTTTTTCCTTTTCGGTCGTCTGCCACCCTCACTTTCTTCTCCACTAGTGTGTTGTCCTTCAAGCAATTCTTTTTCTTCTCAAATTGGTGGAATTACATCAACTTTCCCACTCTTTGTAACTTTCTCTAGCCAATTGTTTCTCTTCAATGTTCCTTTTGTCATAACCTTCTCAGTATTGAGTCTTCACTTGCCTTTGGACCTTTTTCTTCAGACGTTCCCGCAATTGGTTCAGGAAGAGTATAATCCACTTGGGCGGGACTATCCTCAGTTCCTTTCCCAATGAGATCTGTGTTTTCTTCATTTTGGTATGTCAAACCACCTGCTGCTGAGGTCACCCTCCTCTGAGCAGATCTTTCTTCTGATGATTCCTGTGTTTCACTCTCATTCGGGAACCCCCTCCTCAGATCGAAATCAGTCTCATCTTTCTCATCTGGGGCTGATTCTTCTACTCCTTCTGCAGCTTGTTCAGCTTCTTCACTACTCTGCTCTTTCTTGTCTTTTATAGGAGTAGGTATATATCTGTCATTCTCTGCAATTTGCTCACTTTCTTTCTCTTTGTTTCCAATGTTCTCAACTGTTGGCAATCTCAACAGTTCTTCTTCTCTTTCTGTTGGATCATGCACCTTTCTCATATGGCTCGCATGCACCCAATTCGGCAAACTAGCACACTTCACAGTAGTCATCGTAGTAAGCACAATCTGATAAGGGCCCTTCCACCATGGCCAAAGGCAAGACGTTCGTACTTGTTTCTGTAGAAGCACCCAGTCTCCTGCTTTCAAACATTGACCTTGTGAGACATGTGACCTAATGAGAAAAAGACCGAACCACATCAGCCAGGCTTTTGCAGTAATCTAGCACCATATCATCTGTAATATCCACAAGTGCATTTGCAAGTATTGCTGGCAATCTCATTGCTCTCCCCACCAAAATTTCATGTGGAGACAACCCAGTCTTCTTATCAAGAGTGCTTCTCATTGACATTAGTAAGTGTTAGAAATGGGGTTTCTGGTTGGCTAGGGTATGCACCTCAGCCAGGCAGAACCTACCCACTCTAGTCAGGGCAAGGGAGTTACACGTCCAAGATAACCCCTGCTCACCCTCTTGGTAGCTTGGCACAAGCAGTCAGGCCTATCCCAGAGGCAATGTGTAAAGCGTTTGCAAAACACACAACACACGTGACACAATATCCCCACCACAAAGGAAACACAACACCAGATTATATGAAAATATACTGTATTCTACACAACGCAATTATTAGACCAAACATCACATATCAATACTATCCTGCTACCTTAGCAGTTGTCAGAACATTACACATTAGTTACTCTGCAAACTAGCAGTAGTCACACATAACTCGCAGGTTACTCAGTATTCTGCAACGTAAGCAGTAGTAAGGAAACACGTTACTACACCAAAGTACTTGTCATAAGAATATCATAAAACGCCCATAGTAGGAACATTAGAAAGCATTTGGCAAGTTAGAAAAACATATTAGCAAGTCATGTCCATAAAAGGAACATTTGCACACATATGTAAAAGCATCATCAAACAGGCAGGCAATTTATATCAATCAGCAAAGACTTTAGAAAGAACTTTAGATTATAAACATATTGGCCCTTTAAGGAATACCTGGAAATGATGAAGCAGGCACCTCCAGTGCCTAGAAGAACCTTGCTCCTTTGTGCAACGTGGGGGCCTCCCTGGCAATTGTGGGTGAGAGGGGGGTGGCACGCACCCCCTTTGTACTCCTAATGGGCCTCTCCAGGGTCCCGCGATCACTGAGGGCCCCCTCTGCCCTCACGAGGGGTGCCACTATCCAGGAAGAATGCAAAGAGGAGGGGGCGTGACGCACCCCCTCCTCTTCAAGGGCCAGCCCCTCCTGGGACCCGTGATCGTTGTAGGTCCCCCCCGGGCCTTAACTGGCCCTCCATGAAAGGGGGAAACCAAAAGATCAGTACTGGCCCACACAAGGGCCAAACCAAGGACCGGCAGCGCGGGGGGCCTCTGGTGAGGCTTTCGCCCTGCCCGGGGTCACAGAGAAAGCAGGATGGCCTTGTTGGGGCCAGAGGGAACCTCCGATGAGGTTTCGTTCCCCCCACCCAGCTTCCAGCTTTACGTGCAGCCCGCCCGGCCGTCAAGAAAGAGGCAGGCACCAAAGTTGGTGTCTGCCAGTGCCCCGGGGGCACTCCACAGAGCACGCTTCTCCCCGGGGACACAACAGGAGTACTCGTGCTCCAAGTTTGTTGACAAAAGATGCTTCAGGTGCCCCGGGGGCACGGAGAGAGGTGCGCCGGCTCCTCTCTCTTACTAAAAGTGCCCTGGGGCTGAAGCACAGCATGCTCCGACACGCTTCAGGAATTCACGGGGCCCGGCTGCGGCGGTGATTTCTTTTCACCACGAGGATAACTGAATGCGGTCCGCAGCACAGCACATCAGCAAGGGGATACGCTTCCAAGCACTAAAGAAATCCCCTAAGGAGCGCTTAGTTTTCCAGCAGGGTGAAACACCCCTCGTGCTTCAGGGTGGAATGCAGGGGTCAGGGGCCACAGCACCCTGCCCCTGGGGAGTAAAGTTTGCAGGAAAAGGTCCACAGGAGGAGGGCCCAACAACAGGCCAGCACAAGGAGTATTTGGCAAATGGCAAGTCCTCTTCAGTTACCAAGCAGGTCACAGGTCAGTACAGCAGCAGTCCTCCATGGCGGTTCCTGGGGAGTTCTTCCAGCAGTCTGTGTCCAGTGCCAGGTAAGTTCAAAGAGTCTCCAAATTGTGGGGAAAATTCGCCTGTACTTATACTCAGTCCTTACAATGTTTTGCAATGGCAGGGAGAGGAGGTTCCAGCCAGTTACAACTGGTTCTGGGAGTGTCCCCTCTCTCATTTGAGCACAGACTCCAAACATCAATGGGGGGGTAACAACCCTATTGTGTGTGGCCAGGGCACAGCCTTTACAAATGTAGGTGTGCCCCACCTCTCCCTTCTCTCAGCTCCTATTCAGGATGCAGATGCACCTCTGTGACACCTCCACCCTCCCTGTGTACAGGCTGTCTGAAAAGTATGCAGAAAGCCCCATCTGTCACTCTGCCCAAATGTGGATTGGAGTCAAGCTGCAAAACACCAGAGTCATAAGCACAGATAAATACGCACTTTTTAGAAGTGCCATTTCTGTGATAGTAATAAAAAATACACCTGCACCAGTAAGCAGCATTTATTATCACCATCACAACCATACCAAACACGCCTACGCTACCCCTCATATATCAGACAATACCCCTTACACATAAGGCAGGGCATTTCTAATGCAATCCTATGAGAAGGCAGCACTCACAGCAGTGAGACACCAAGTTATGCTGTTTGTCACTACCAGGGTACGACACGCAACCTGGCACATGTCCTGCCTTCTACATACATAACACCCTGCCCATAGAGCTAGCTAGGACGTACCTTAGGGGTGACTTGCATGTAGTTAAAGGGGAGATCTAGGCCTGGCAAGTAAATTTAGATGTCAGGTCCCAGTGGCAGAAAACTGCACACACAGGCCCTGCGCTAGCAGGCCTGAGACAGGTTTGAAAGTCTACTTCAGTGGGTGGCGTAAGCAGCGCTGCAGGCCCACTAGTAGTATTTAATTTACAGGCCCTGGGTATAGAGATACTACTGTACAAAATACTGATAATTGGCATGCTCTAATAAGAGCCAACAATTCTACGACTTGTGCAGATATTACTCCTTTAAGCCATGAAGCTTCTAATATGCCAGTATCTGTACACACTGCATATCCTGCTCTTCAGGCATCTCTGTTGTCTCTCAAACAAGAAACATCAACAAAGAGAATTTGATCATTGTCTTCCAAACAAGTGTTGTCATCTCTTGGTTTGGTGCATAATTCTGTCACTTCTAAACAATCATGTTCGACATCATCTATTTTAGATAGATCTTCCCCCTCATTTGGTAATAGAGTTGCTGGGTTAAGTATCGTGCACCTTTTTATTGTTACATTTGGTGCCCCAAAAATCACTGTTTCATATCGTGGCAGTCTTGCATTTGTCAGGTATTGTGTTTTTGACCTGGTCAATAGAATTTCTATTGAATGAGGTACCATCACTGTCAGAGGATAACCTATCACATTATTTTCACTTTGAGTTATACTCTGGTCAACAGCTGCAAGTGCTCTTAGACATCCGGCTAGGGTTGCTGCAACATTATCCAAAGTAGCTGAAAAATATGCTACTGGACGATTGATACCACCATGTATTTGTGTCAAAACAGACAAAGAACATCCATCTCTCTTATGACAAAACAATAAGGAAGGTTTTGTGTAATCAGGCATACCTAAAGCTGGTGCTTGGCACAAACCCTCTCTCAGCTCAGTAAAAGCTCTCACGCATTCCTCATCCATCATTATCGGATCTGAAACATCCTTATGTGTCAATCTTTGCAATGGCTTTGAAACGGCTGAAAACTTCGGGATCCACTGGCGACAATATCCTACCATTACCAAAAACATTCTCAACTCCTTTTGTGAACTTGGCATTTTCATTTTCATTATTGCCACTACTCTCTCTCTGGAAATTCTCCTCGACCCTTTCTCAATCAAATGTCCCAAATATTTTACTTCTTGCTGACAATACTGCAACTTAGCAGGAGAAACTTTATGACCATTGTCTCCCAAAAAATTCAACTGTATCCTCTTTACAACCTTCCTTTGTCTTTGATGCAATCAACAAATCATCAATGTACTGTACTAAAGTCGATTGATAAGGCATTACCAATGACTCAAGGTTATTTTTCAAAATCTGATTGAAAATCGATGGTGATTCTGAAAACCCTTGTGGAATTCTACACCAACAGTAGACTTTGGTCAGAAATTTGAAATAAAAGAGATATCTGCTGTCCTCATGAAGAGGTACTGAAAAGAAAGCTTGGCACAAATCAATGACTGTGAACCATTCTGCATCACATAGAATCTGAAACATTATCACTGCTGGATTTGGTACAACTGGACAACACTTTACCACTATGTCATTTATTTTTCTCAATTCCTGGACAAGACGAAATTTCGCATTCAGCTTTTTCAAACCCATTATTGGTGAATTACATGGACTGCTCATCACTTCGTTCAAAACTCCTTGCTCCAAGAATTGTTCTATCAATGGTCTTATCCCCTCTATTATTTCATTTGTCATCGGGTATTGTGCAGTTTGTGGAAACACCACAATCTCTTTCACTGATACTTTGACCCCTTCAACTCATTTAATCAAACCAATGTCCGTTCCTAAAAAATCCCAAACTTTTGATCTAACTCCTTTCTGAAAATCGATCATCAAATCTTTCTTTTCAAAGAATGGGAAGAAATTGATTAAGTCTGCCAAATTGTGATCTTCATTTGCCTCTTCTTTGTCATCTGCCTGATCATGCTCAACATCCAGTAAAGCTAATTCGCAAGACATTATCCTTTTCCCTTCATCAACTGACAAATCTTTCTCATCATCACTATTGGTCTCAATTCTAATTCCTTTGATTGAACACATAATCAAACAATTTATCTTGCACAGTAAGTCTCTTCCCAATAATGATACTGGACTGGAATCACAAACAACAAAACTATGATAATTCCTAAAATTTCCAATTTTCACAAGAACTGGTTCTGTAAGAGCGTTAACCAAATGTTTATTTGCAACTCCTACTATCTGTACTGTCCTTTCTGAAACAGGTATATTTAGAACTTCAATTGTCCTTATTGTTGATCGTGCCACTCCTGTGTCAACCAGAAAATTAACCTCATGACCATGTACTTCACCCTGCACATAAGGACCTCTCTGGTCCACTTCTAATGATGCGGCCATCATATACTCCTACTGTCACTGTGCAAAGGAAACTCTTTTTTACACTTTTGTCTTTACTCTGATTCATGACCACTTGTGAAAGCAGAACCTGTTGCTGTTCCATTGGGCTCTGTATCATTTGAACCTGTCTCGGTATGTGTCTCGGTATTTGCTGTACAGGCACCATCTGCACCTGTGGCTGCATTTGTTGTAATTGTGGCATTTGTACCTGTTGTACCTGAGGCTGTACATTCTGCATCTGTTGCATCGGCTGTAAAGACTGAAAACCTTGCATATTGTTCACATTATTCTGAAAATTTTGATTTTCACCTCCCATTCTAGGTCCTCTCATGCACTGAAATAAATTGACAACATTTGTTTGCTGAACCATTCCTCCCTGATTCAACATTGTACACTGTCTTTTCCAATGTCCCACCAATCCACAAATATGACAAGGTGACACCTTTAGCCTTTGTTGTTCATTTTGCAACACCACTGAACTCAGATCTGCATTTCTATTTACTACCAGAAGCATCATTCCACCTCGACCTCTACCTCGACCTTGATTCGGAAATTAACCATTTCCCTGTGGCAATTGTTGAAAATTCCCTTGTAATCCTGTCTGTGCAGCCTTAATCTGCATCACCATTGCTTTCTCATTCAGCTTATGCTGCTTCAACTCATTTTCATCACTACAGTATTTAGCATATTGCAAAACTTCATCAATCAGCTTTGCCTGATAGCAGATCAAATGACTCTTGATCATTTGATTTCAACCCATCAACAAATCTGAACACCAAATGATTCATGCTCTCCTTTTCAATTGTTTCTGCACCACTGAATTGTTTGAATGACTTAAACAATCTTTCATAATACGCATGAACTGATTTCTTCCCTTCCTGTATTGTTCTATCGATGCACTGTGAAATTCTCATTTTCAGAAACTCAATGACTTTATAGTGATGTTTCATTACTTCGGGAGATGGCGCACCTGTTTTTAAATCCCTTTGCGGTTCGCTTGTCGGCCAATCAACACTTCTCTTGCATTCAATCCACAAATCTGCTGGAACAACAATGTCAAAAAGTGTCTTCCCTATAGACACTTCGAACGTTTCACAAATCTATCTGTCTGCTGGTACCACTCCATTGGTTTCTCTCTCAGTTGTGAGTAATCATTTGTAAAACTTATAACATCACTCCTATTCCAAGGTACGTGTATAAAATTCCCTCCTGGTGTTTCTGCCATTGGTAACATTTTCACTGCATCTCCTGTCTGTGTCACATCATCTTTCTTTGGTCTTTCTCTTTTTCTGTCCCATCTGCTGTCCCATTTGTCCAATGCCCTCCAAACCTGCACTTTCTCAAGTAACTCTTTAACATGTGTTCTCATTCCTGTAGATCTCATATGAATAAAGTCTTCTTCTTCTAAATTTAATCTGTAACTTCTTTTCAATGTTTTCATTTTTGAGAAATCAATGTCATAATCTTCTGCTAAGTCTTGTAACTGTTGATAAACTGTGTTTGCTCATAGATATCGCAACTGTCCTTCGGTATAGGATTCAAGTCTGCTTAACCCCAAGGTCCTTTCTAAAAGTTCACTCCCTTCCATATTTAATCTCACCCTGTTTATTGTTTCTTTCTCTTTCTCTTTTCTCTCTTGTTGTTTTGAATTGTTTAGATCTTACAGCCATTTTGTTATTTCTTGTGCAGACAAGCCTTTCAATAATACTCCATTGGCTTGTGCACCTGCACCTCGCTCTTGCCCTGAACTCGTACTTTGTTGTGGAGCCATTGTTCCCAAATTTTCAACAGGTGACAAATCTATTAAAGAATTTGTCTCATTCAAATTTGCCCCTTGTCTATTCTGCACATTTATTAATGAATTCTCTCCACTATTGTCTACACAAGCATATAATGGAGTTACCGGACCCATCGCAATAGGTATAGTAATTGCATCTGGATTAATCAGTGTTCCAACTCTCTGCGTTTGTCCTGCACTCATGCTCTGCACCTGTGGAATCTGTATATGAACAGGTTCTCTTAAGATCATCCCTTGGCGACCTTGTGACAACACTAAATTAGTAGTTGTTTTCACAATCTGAGCCTCTGGCTGTATCTCAGGAATGTTCATTTCAAGCTGCTGTCTGTGACTCAACGAGTCATTAAAACTACTCTGCATCTGAACTCTCTCATTGTCTAGGATACTCTTTGCTGATTCTAAAATCAATGGTGCAATAGGAATTGTATTACTAATTCTACTCCCATTTGATCTGTTATAATTTTTCTGCCTCACATTTGGTGGAGGATAGGTCTCTAAAACATGAGTAATTATCTCATCTTCCTCCATTTCATCATCATTAAACATAACTTGTTTCAGGTCTTTCATGTTTTGTTCTTTAACGTCTAATGAACCCTTTTTCTTTTCATCTTTTTTTTTTCAATTTCATCCTCCTTTGTTCTTGCAGGAAATAATCTGATCCCTTGTAATGTTTCTACTCTCCACCTTTTCTGCTCCTCATCCTATACAGCTTCAGGTAACGTCTTTTCTACTCTTCTCATTTTCTTTTCAAATGTTGAAGCCTGTTGCTGTTTTGCTACCAGTTCCCATATTGCTAATGCTTTGTATTGTGCTGGCCTCGGTGAAGGTTTTAAACTGTAAATTTCTGACCTTAAATTATCCAGAATTCTTAAATTAAATGTATCCTGATCTGGGAAAGCCAGACAAACCTTCTTTCTTTGTAATCTTGACCCATTGTTTCAATCAAAGGCTCTTCAACCCTCTCACCTTCCAATCGCGTTACTCTATTGTCAGACTAATTGACGAATCTGTGCGCAACTCCTTTCTACTAATCAACCAATCCCAGCCCGGCACCAACTACGTCACACCAACACATTCATCCCCTTTCACTGAAACTCTGACAAAGTCTGTTGTACCAACTCACACACAAAATCAACGCAATATTAATTTGCAAGCTAACTTAAAATAAGAAAACAAATTTGCTCATTTTCTACAGGTTGGGTAACACAAACGCTTCAGAACCTTCCAAAGTAATCTTCAGCTTTCGCCCACTCCTTTTTTACAGTTCCCACAATCGTGAGTAAAATTATACCTGCGAACTTCACTTCTCCACTGTTCCTTGGATTATTGTCTAGTACACGTAGTACTCACCAAGTCTACAGTATAATTCCATTCAGACCAATTCCTCACAAACTCGACTTACCAATCACGACGGATCGGTCTATTAAATGAACGAATTACAACATATACCAAGTGTCTCTCTACACTTTTCAGTATACTCCGGACTTCCAGACCTCTCTCCTTAGGTCTGTCATCAACAACCACGTGGATAATTTTTCCTCCATCAAGCACCACTTTCAAATAAAGAACCCCGCTTCCCTACTCTCATATCTATAGGAGTATGCCCACTCCATCTAATTAACTAATTTGAGTATCTCTGCTCCTCTAGACTCATATCCATCACAATCATCTGCAAATTAGCTAAAGCTGTGCAAGCGCAAAAACACTTCATTCAAATATAACCAGGCACCGCTAAGAACATATCCTTCAACCTAGGGGGATCTCCAAGAAAGTCACTTAAGGCAACTAGCAACTCATCATGTTAGATCCGTATAACAATTTGGAAAAAACAAAAAGGAAAAGAACAAACCAATGATTTTGTTCACACCCAAACCTTACAACCTCATTATGACATAATCAAAACAATGACGTAACTGTAATCTGCTACCAAAAACTGCTGCAGCGCCACAGAATCCTAGCTATTATTCACACTGAATAATGGATTTTGTGCTAGAGTACGATGGATCGAAGAGACATAGGTTTGAAGGGACGTCATCAATGAGCGATGTAAGCATCAACAAAGGTCAATAATGTTAAACTACACTCAATGACCACACCAGTTTATTAAGAAGAATTTATAAATGTATTTCCCTATATTAACAATGCTAATGTCACGAAAATAACTCTCAAACACAAATGATAGGCATATGGATTTAATAGTGGTTGATTAAAGCGTCATATATCTCAATCTGATTAAGACAATCAAACAAATTATCTTCAAAAGAATCACACTTATCAATAATACAAAAACTGGTAATAATGGCAAAGTATACATTAGTTCAGCATTAAAATGATTTCAAGTTAAGTCATGAGCATTTCAAATTAGTTCCGTCACTAACCGCGAATGAGCATCAACATGTTGGGCTTCAAGTGAAAAGAATTTAGTATCACAAATTTAGGAAAAACTCTTTATAGCAATTAATGATAAAAATATATTATTAATATTCAGAAATTAAGTCATACGTTTCAGCTGGTACCTAGAAAGCAAAAGAGACACATATTACATAACAATGGCATATGTTACCACTAATAAAAGTAGAAACAGCAAGTAGCTTGCTTCAGCCAGGGAGCACCATCAGTTATGTCTTCAGAAATTTTGGGCCTAACAACAGTTAAACCCACTCAGTCCAAATAAAACTTGAATCATCAGAATCTTGTAATTGAATCGAATTGCTCTAATTCAATCGTTATGGCCAATCAACAACTAAATTGATGACCTAAAACACAACAAAAGTACACTAACTAATAAAATTTTCTTCAAAAATAACAATTACTCTTCTGTCTCGTCTGTAGCTCCATTGTTTTATCGCCTCTCGAATGTCTTGTCTCAGGAAGAAACTTTTACTGTTTCAACTCACTTCCATCTTCGAGGAAAAACCAAATATTAGTAACATTCTCAAACAGGACTTTTCAACTTATGCAATGTTTGGTTAAGGCATGACCTTGTAAGACTTAAGGCTGCAACCCACTAGGGGTAGCTGTGGGCACATCTACACAAACTTCAAAAACACCTTTATGTAAGCTTTGAATTGTGGAAAATAACCACAGCATCTGGTTAGAATTTTGCTCAGTTAGGGACAAAAATCCGAACATTGATCATTTTAAAAAATAACCTGTTTTACACATTAATTAATTACACATTTTAATATGAAAATCATTAATAAACATATTAGAAAATTCACACTCTCACAGTAATATATCTGGTTGGTCCACTGGAAAAGTATTTGTCCTTGTGAGCCGGACATCCACTGGTGTGTCAAAAACATGCACTGTGTATATAATACACTAGGTGTCAACAGTGCAAGATAGCTTCCCTTTGTCTGACAAAACACAGTTGCGTCCAAGCTTACTAACATTCCTTGCTAATTATATGAGACCTTTTAGTACTTTGGTGTTCTGACCCATATGTAAAACGTGCTTAGAATGTCGCAGTGCTTAATTTGTAAAAGAAATAAGTTCTGGGACCCAAAGGTTTATTAAGAAGCAATCTGTTGGCACTAGTAAAAGTAGGGATGCCTGATACCAAGGCTACATAGTCTTGATTTTACTTCATGCCTCTTTAATCCACCGCCACACACTCACTGCCTCTTTATCTCATTCTTGTAGGTTCTTTTGCATCTTTTTTTCTTTCACTGACACTTTTTCAGTCTTCATCTTCCTCCTTCTACTACCGCCTATACCCACCCCTTCTCCCACTTTTGTGTTTGTCTCTCTCTTGCCCTGGCTCAAAGTCTGTTGAAGAAAAATAAGTGCCTGTTTGCAGAATGAGTACCGGTGAGACCCCCTACATCCACTGTCTCACTCTAAGCCCTAAAATATTGGTTGTTGCTGACAAAATGCAATGGTTCTACCTTATTTGCAGTTCTTGAGCACTCGTTGTAGTTGCTGTTTATTTTGCCATTCTCACCTCTTATGGAATAATATAATAGCCCTCAAAAATGACTAAACAAGCGTTTTTGGTTGAAAAACAAATCTTTGTTGCATGTTTATTATAGGGATTGTGTAAATATACAGGCAATAAAAATGATAGCACTGATACAAACTAGATTGACCTAACTTCGACGCCTACATTTACTGCTCATTGGTAATTTACTACTTGCAGAGCCAATGTGCTGGGATAAATAAGTACACCACCTTCAGAAGATATACTTTTGTCAAATGTTCACTCCTGTAAACCAGGTGGGGGATCAGGGCTTGCTTCGCATTTCCCCAGACTACTCAACTGTTCCCTGGGATTTAAAGCGCCATTACACTATTATATAGTTCTTACAATAGAAACTCACTATGACCCAGCAACATAGCGTTTTTGTTTCATTTCTCTTTTTGTGCTAACTGCTCCCTATTGAACTAATAGAATGCCTTGTAACAATGCACAGCCTTGAGGGTTGGTAACGTAAAATGCTCAGAAGACCCCAACACTTTGCGCTGTGATCTTGCAATGCCTATCTGAATCCAGCCTTCTGTAGACGTTCCATTACATTGACTAAACACATCTTGTTGCCAACATACCAAAGGCTTACTCCACACAAAGCACCACTCTAATCAAGTAATTAACATCACTCTACGGATGTCAAAACTGAATATATTTGGATTTAAGGAGAAGCCCGAAGAAGCCCTACAACACGTGGTACTGACTTTAGCAGAAGAGGGAACAATACAATCAGAGCTTTAAATCTTTCATTAATTACTTCAACCAGCTTTACAGACAACCAAAACAGTCCACTGACTGAAGGTCAGGTCATAGAACCAGGCTGGCATCCCCACTATCAGCTTTGTGTTGGAGGATAGCCAACAAGGACACAAGAACAAAATTCTCAACTGGCCAAGGATGAATCTCCACCTGATGGTTGTCTGTCCATTGCTTCCTCTCCATGGATATCTAAACTACTACAACACAGCTTGTTCAATTACTATTGGTGATAGAGTAAATTAGAGACCAGATAAAGATTTTATGATAAATTGATCATGTGTAGTTTTTTTAGTGATGGTGTTAATGCCACAAATCTGTTGATATAATGAGTCATTAATGTTTGTGTGCAAAAGTAGGGCAATAGGTTCTGTGACATTGTTTATTATGTGTGGAGGACATTTGTCTGATGAAGTGCATTGTATCACTAGTTGTTACTAATACATAGAAGTCAGTAAAAGCACATGGAAAGAGAAGGTAATATTGCCTTGCAATGGCTTGCTTACAAAGTTATTGCCAATGAATGATTATTTTCTGCTTTTGTGGAACAGATGTTTATTGTATTGTAAACACAGAACTCAAAGCTGGGGGATTACTCAGTTAATTCAACACACTGAAGAGTTCATCTGATATGTCTGGGCCTTTAGATGTCCCATATGTGAAATATTTGTATGGTTAGACTGAATATTTTTTAATAATTCTTTACTTAAACATTATGGTGATTGTTTGCTGCAGCTGTTTCTGCTACTAAGGGACTGGTGTTTCAGATCAAGTCAATACAGAGAAAAAACACATTTGTATATTTGTACAAGGATGTGATGTAGCTGTAAGGGGGAGTCATTTGCTCAAAAGAAGACACCAGTAGGAAATGTGTTGTGCCAGAGAGACAAACTACTGGATCATGTTGCGAGCGGTGTCAGATCGACAATGTAGAATTGTAGTCAATGGGTTAATATAGCATTCAACATTGTTTTCACAGAATGGCAAGTTTTCCAGTCCATTCTGGTGAGTTGTAGAGTAGGCTCCAGCAACAGAACAGCTTACCTCCTACTGTTATGTTTGCTTTTATATTAGTATACAAACAAATGCGGCACTGTAGCTCATTGCAATAGAACTCTTCTAGTTTGCACCCTTCAGCCAATGGTTTCCATGCTTCTGATTCTGCTCCTTGCTTTCCTGTGCTTCTGTCATGCCTTATCCTGGTCATTTTCTACTGAAATTCTCTTCTCTGAGGGGTACAGGGAAAATAATGGTACTTCTAAGAACCTGATCTAGCACTCTACTCAAGTCCAGCAAGCACATATAGCTGAAAAGACTTGAAGTGGAGAAGTGGATTAGAACCTAGAAAGATGTTTATGTCTTTCCAAGATACCCTTTCACAATACTTTCCAGTGAGCATCACCCTATAACCCTTTTTAATCCCAAAGCAAATAGTGTAGTCTATGGAAAGTGTCACTTCTCCTTTGAAAGTCTGTGATGCATTCTACATCTCGCCCATGACACTGACAAATTTTCTATATGATATTTAGGAACACATAGCCATTATAGCTATTCCAAAACAACACCAAAACAAGCATTTACAATGCATCGGGTCTCGCGTTTGCTCGTGTTAGAGCTGATCGCGTTGTAAACTCCTAACCCGACTTTTCACCTATCGGGCAAAAGTGCATTTATGCACGTAACCCGAAAAAGTTCAATCAAGTAGGTAAAGCGCTCGACTTCTGCCAAGCGAGATCGGGCTCCTAAATTAGTTTAAAAAAAAGTCCACAAGCCCGATGGAAAACAGCGAGCCTCGCATGTTTTCTGTACTTGGTCGCTGCGCTCGAGGAGAGCTTGCCACCGGAAAAGGCATGACGTGTGCATGCCTTCCACTAATGAGAGCAAGCAGATTTAATTAGGGAAGCCCACGAACCAATAAAAAGCACTGACGTGAAGTTGACAGGGCTCGGAGCCCTTTTCTAAATACTAAAGAGTCTCCCTGCTATACGCATGCGCGAGCGCATGCAAAGCAAGCTTGACCCTAAAAAAGAACACAGCTGCAATCAATCAATCAAGGATTTATAGAGCGCACTAATCACCCGTTAGGGTCTCAAGGCCCTGGGGGGGGGGGGAGAAGCTACTGGTCGCAGAGCCATGTCTTGAGGCATTTCCTGAATGTCAAGAGGTCTTGGGTCTAGCGAAGGTGGAGCGGTAGGGAGTTCCAGGTCTTAGCGGCTAGATGAGAGAAGGATCTTCCTCCGGCAGTGGTGTGGCGGATGCAGGGGATGGAGGCGAGGGTGAGGCTGGCGGAGCGAAGACTGCGGGTAGGGGTGTGGAAGGTGAGTCTGTCGTTGAGGTAGGCTGGGCCTGTGTCGTGGAGGGCCTTGTGTGCGTGGATGAAGAGTTTGAAGGTGATCCTCTTTGATACTGGTAGCCAGTGAAGGTCTCAGAGGTGGGGGGGAAATGTGGTCTTGGCGTGGGATTTCCAGAATGAGGCAGTCAGATGCGTTCTGGATTATTTGCAGCTTTGTTAGGAGTTTGGTTGTTATTCCTGCATATAGGGCATTTCCGTAGTCCAATCGGCTGCTGACCAGGGCATGGGTGACAGTTTTCCTGGTTTCGACGGGAATCCACTTGAAGATTTTGCAGAGCATGCGGAGAGTGTTGTAGCAGGAAGAGGAGATGGCATTGACCTGCTGAGTCATGCTGAGTGTGGAGTCCAAGAAGAAGCCTAGGTTGCGTGCGTGGGTGGTGGGTGAGGGTGCGGTTCCTAGGGAGGTGGGCCACCAGGAGTCATTCCAAGCTGAGGGGTTGGGGCCAAAGATGAGGATTTCTGTCTTGTCTGTGTTTAACTTGGGGTGGCTTGATTCCATCCAGCTGGTGATGGCGTGACGTCCGTTGTGGAGGTTGTTGTTTGTAGTTCAAGGGTCTTTCGTGAGGGAGAGGATGAGCTGAGTGTCGCCTGCGTAGGAAACTATGTTGATGTAGTGGGTGTGTGCCATGTTGGCGAGGGAGCCATGTAAACGTTGAAGAGCGTGGGGCTGAGCAAAGATCCTTGGGGAATGCCACAGATGATTCTGAAGGCTTCTGACAGGAACGGTGGGAGGCTGACTCTCTGGGTTCTCCCTGAGAGAAATGATGAGATCCAGTTGAGTGCCTTGTCGTGGATTCCAGTGTTGTGGAGGGGTGTGCAGAGAGTGTGATGACATACCGTGTCGAAAGCTGCGGAGAGGTCCAGGAGGATGAGTGCTGCTGTTTCCCCTTCGTCGAGCATGGTCCTAATGTCGTCTGTGGCAGCAATGAGTGCAGTCTCGGTGCTGTGGTTTCTGCGGAATCCGGATTGGGAGGTGTTGAGTACCTTGCTGTCTTCCAGGAACCGGGATAGTTGGCTGTTTACAATTTTTTCAATGACCTTGGCTGGGAAGGGGAGGAGGGAGATCGGCCAGTAGTTCTTGGGGTCATCTGGGTCTGCCTTTGGTTTCTTCAGCAGGGCGTTGATTTCTGCGTGCTTCCATCTTTCTGGGAAGGTGGCTGACTCGAAGGAGCTGTTGATGGATTTGCAGAGGTGGGGGGCGATGATGATGTTTGCCTTATTGAAGATATGGTGTGGGCAGGGGTCCAATGGTGATCCGGAGTGGATGGAGGCCATGGTGGTGGCGGTGTCCTCTATGTTGACGGGGGTCCAGGTGTGGAGGAGGTGGGTGTTGCTTGGAGCGTTGGGTTCTTGGGTGTTTGTAGTCAGCTGGTGGGTCTGGGGTTTGAAGCTATTGTGGATTACTTCTATCTTTCAACGGAAGTGGGTTGCCAGTGAGTTGCAGAACTCCTGTGATTGCGGGGGTTTGTTGGAGCAGGTCCTGGGGGTGGAGAGCTCATTGATGATGCCGAAGAGCTCTTTACTGTTGTGAGCATTGGCGTCAATGCGGTTTTTGAAGTGGGTCCTTTTGGTGGTGTGGATCAGTTGGTGATGTTTGCGTAGGGCATCCTTGAAAGCAATGTGGTTGGAGTTGGTAGGGTCAAGGTGCCAGGTTTTTGCCATTCTGCGACATAGCCATTTGGATTCCTTTAGTTCTGGGGTGAACCAGCTGGCCTTGATTCTGTGGGAGGTGTTTTTTTGTTTTTTTTTTGCGGTGCGAGGGTGTTGGCACAATCTTCTATCCAATGATGCAGGTTGGTGGTGGCTGTGTTGGGGTCCCAGGGGGTGGGGCCCGGGCGAGTGTGGAGATCAGTTGATCCGTTGATATTTTGCTCCAGTTGCGTTGGGGGGGTTGTGTGCGGTGGTGGTGAGTGACTGGATCCTGGTAGGAGAAGTGGATGCAGCGGTGGTCTGTCCAGCTGAGTTCGGTGGTGTGGCTGAAAGAGACGTGGTCGCTGGCTGAGAAGATGGGGTCGAGTGTGTGGCCTGCGGAGTGGGTAGGTGAAGTGACGAGTTGCTTGAGGCAGAAGTTGGCGAGGTTGTCGATTAGGTTGGTGGTGTTGATATCGTTGTTATTTTCTAGGTGGAAGTTTAGGTCACCGAGGAGGATATAGTCTGTAGAGGCGAGGGCTTGGGAGATGATGGCGTCGGCAATGTCATTACAGAACTGCGGTCTGGGTACAGGGGGTCTGTAGACCAGTGTTCCTCTGAGTGTGTTGTTGATGTGGATTTTGAAGTGGAGATGCTCGGCGGAGTTGATGGTGTCGTGGGTGTTGCTGGAGACTCTTATGGTGTTTTTGTGGACTATGGGGATTCCTCCTCCTGGTCTGTTGATTCGGTCTCTTCTGGTGATCTTGTAGTTTTCTGGTTTGGCTATGGCTATGTCTGGTTCCGAGGCTGAATTCATCCAGGCACAGTTAAGTGCTGCAGGGCAACATTAATGATCCCAACAAGCCTGCCTTTCAGTGCCTGTTGCATCACAGAGAAGTCATGCACATCTCTAGCCAATATCTGAATGGAGGTTTAGAAGGCTGAGAGGAATTTGGGCTATTAAGGAGGGAAAGAGAAAGGGAATTTTAAGTGCACACAGAGTAAAAGAAGGGGCAAGAGATGAAGTCTGCATCAGACAACTGTGGATTCATTTTAGTGTGTGCTACCAACTGTTTTTCACTATGCTGATAAACAGTGCAGACTGAACTATCTTTTTGACAAGTTGTGTTATTATCTAATTGGACAGAATGAGTGATTTAATATATTCCTTTCAGTAAACTGTAAAATAGTTTTGCTAACATCCATTTGTGAATTAAGTTCACTTATGGAACAAGTGCTGGAGATTATAGAGATAGGATGAGTTGTTTCTAAAATAAAAGATTACTTGGGTGTGTGACGTACAGGAGGACCTCTAGGACCCAAATTGGTTCTCCCATTTTTTCGATTTGTTTTATATTTCATATTTTACCTCTTTTAGCTGCATCACTTTTAGCGGTGTCATTTTACACGCATTCCTTGCATGATATTATTATAGGAATACATTGAACAAATTGCTTGTTTTAGTTAGCCCTTTCTCAACATGTAATCAGTTCATTCTGTTCAAGGCTAGAATCACAGTACACAATAGCCTTCTGCTTGAATTGCCCGTTCAAAAGACAGCTTCTAACATCTAGACATAGCATTGCATCAGAGATGTCCTTCTAACACAGTGAGGCTTTTATTATGTAAACCGTGCACTGACCTGGAAGGAGCAGAGGGGTACTCCAGCCACGACTGTCCTGAGACTAATGCTGTGTTCGACATGCAGCTCTGCTGGAGCTAATCTTCCAGCTCCCAAAAGGATTGCAATTTACACTATAGGCTGACCCATGATGCCATTTCCATGTATGGGGCTAAGGTTAATCCCTTGTGCTCACAGTATAGTCTTAGAGTTAGGTAGGAACCTCTAGAACCTCTAGAAACCATTCACCATGGTTGGAGTATTCATTATCTTTACCATGTTCAAAATGCTGGAAACTTTGCTCTGTTTTATCTGCCTAATTATTGCAGCTCATTCTTTCTAACCAAGATTACAATTGTTTCATGAAATATATCGAAAACGGTGAGATCTGTTGCCACGACTTTCTTGGGATTCAGCGTGTCATGTTAAGGTTGTCACAATCACCTTCCACCCAGGCAGTGTTAGGGCTTTAGGTGAGGCACCATGAGCTAACCTGGACTTGGACAGACAGCTTCTGATGGTGTGACGGAATTAGTTCCCCACATTCTGAGGTTCTGTTGTTCTCCTATGCAGTAATTCCGTCACACCATCAGAAGCTGTTGGTCTAAATCCAGGTTAGCTCATAGTGCCTTACCTAAAGCCCTAACCCTGCCAGTATTCTAAGAAACACTGGGATAAAAAAAAGACCTAATAAAGAAAAAACAAAATTATGGGGAGATGCTTCTTAGCCAGAAGGCTCTGAAAAATGGTATAATTTACGTAACCGTGATACTTTGAAACAACCTGACAGGTATCTATAAACAGATACGCGCCCTTCTCATTACTTTCAGGGCTTATCTGACAAATTATCTGAGAGAGTGGGGTGGTCATTATGCACACAAGAAGAGGATTTGAAACCAAAAAAGGACTTACAAATGCTTGCCAGGCATCATCATAAAAAAGGAAGAGAAACTTTCACAACTCAAATTCAAACAGAAGAAGGCTGTGGGAACTTTGCCATAAAATGCTGCACATACTGACTCTGCTATACAGCGTGGCAAAGGTCACAAAAGCTCAACAGAAGCATCAAGAGTTTCTGGATGTGAAAGCAACTAATGACTACACGAAAGTCAAAAATCTGAATCAGCAGGTTACCCCTCCTAGAAGACTGTACAAGCTAAACAAACAGATTGAGTGGGACATAATGCACACAATTAAAGTAATATTCTGGGAAACATGAAAACTCAGTTATAACATTCTGTTGGCTGATAAGGATTGGACTTCAGAGTTTGCTAGAACCCTTCCTCAGGGAGAAGATGCAATGTTACTATCTTTCTTCATCATTGTTCCTGGAGAAGAAAAACAAACATACACTGCAGAATGGGCTCTTACACAGGCCTTTACATTATACCGTAACCATGTGGGCTGGAATAAGGAGTCACCTTATCAAGTAGTTTCAGCCCGCAAGTGCAACTACAGTGCCCAATAAAAAATTAAGCAAAAGCTCCTGTGAGAGGTTCTTTTGCAGCTCAAGTACCAGGGAGTAATTGAACCCTGTTCATCTTCCAAGAATAACCCCTTGTTTACAGTAACTAAGCTGGGTCATTCCTACAGAATAGTCTTAGTGTATAGACATTTAACAGCCACAGATGCACATTTGCAATACACAATCAACACAGTATGGTTCTAATGAACACGACTGACAGTAAAAAAATACAAAACAACCCTGGACATTTCCAAAGGGTTTGCCTGAGAAAACATAGCGCCAGAAAGCAGGGATCTAACCGCTTTTTCCACACCTGGCTCTCAACACCATTTTATTTCAACTCCCTCAAGGGTATAGGAGGAGTCCAGGATTATTTTCTGCCGGTGTAACATTAATATTGCATGGTATTGACCAAGAAGGATTGTCCAATGTTGATGACATATATCTTACAGATGATGACTTAAATAATCACCTACCCAGGGAAGTGTGCTGAGTTACAACCACCAAACACTATAAAAAAACTACAATACTTTTTAGGATTTTTCAATTTTAGCAGAACATATATCCCAGAGTTTGCACAGCGCATAAAAAAAACAGTAAAAATTAATTGGCCCAAATTTCTCCATAAACTTTGGACACCAGAACATATGCAAATTCTCAGATCACTACAGACTGACATGCTTGCAGCAGGACACTTACACACAGGTGTAAATAAAACAAACTTGGTCATTCAGATAATACTGGGTGACATTGGCTTCGTTATGTCACACTTAATGAAGGAGACAGTGCTGAATGCATATAAATCACATTTATATTCAAACACAGAAATGTGTTTTGCATCCACTGAAATAATACTGACTGTATTTCAGATGGTCTTCATATGGCCATCTGAACTGCTTAAGGGAATATGGCTTAAGAAAAATGCATTATCGTTGTTACTCCTGTCCCAGCCTTCAAGGCTGTCACAAAGGCCAGTGTTCCAAATGCGAAAGCCTTACATCCCAGAGTGAAACAAGTGTGTGGCCATAACTATCTGCTGATGCTCGCACTGCTATTAAAGATTTGCAAGCTTTTATAGGGACATATGTAGTAGCTGCATTCCACTCAGACCAGGGCCCTACCTTTGCCTCTATGGCTTACAAGGATACGGAGGGAACCCTGGGTGTGGCTGTGCATTATTCCTCCCCAAATCATCCTGAGGGAAACTTGATTGTGGAGAGGAAAAAACAGATGTAATGCAATCCTTAACAACTAAAGGTTGCAGTTGGATCCACCACCTTCATGGAGTACAGAGAGCATTAAATAATCTGCCTAGAAGATCTTTGGGTGGCTGGACCCCATATGAACTCTTGTTTGGCATTCAGATGCATGTCCCAGATCTTGATGATCCTTGAGCAATGGCAGCAGACACCTTTTCACATAAGGAACATTTCGCTGTCATACCGGAACTCCAAGACTTCAGGGATGAGTGTTCAAACATGCATGCTGTCATTGAAACATTGAAGGAGCAACCAGCACCCACTGGCTGGATAGTAAAGGTTGGGTATCTAGTTTGAGAAACAATTGTGGTGAAGAACGAATTTGGCCCATCATACCATGCACCAGTGTGACATATTAGAATTCAAGGTACCCGAACTGCTATTTTTCCACCGCTTACTGGTTGTAAAGGCAAATGCTTTTTTTCCATTCAAGTAAAATTGCATATTGTGACCCATCCTACACGGCAGACACCGAGGACATCTGGGTAGTTCCCTAACCCTTCTGACTACCATACAAGAAATCCCTCTTCAAGTGGTGAACACCACCAACATTGTTTCCCCCAGGTTGAGGAGGGCAGAAAATGATTTTTTGTTGATTCCAGTTACCGCTGCAAACGCACCAGGCATAAGTCTACAGTTTTCTACTACTTCTCAAAGCAACACAGTTGTTGATGATGAAACACCTTTAGAATTGTCTACCAGTTCTCTTTCACATGATGAGGCTCCTGTTGTTACTCAAACTGCTTCTTGCTACTTTATCGACATTGAAGCCTTTTCCTCTGTTTCTTATACCACTTCACTTTATGGTCTACGTGATTTTCTTCACTGGCTGGAACACACTTACCTGATCCGTCCATAGTCACCTGTGTGAATTATATTACTTGCTCTCTTCATGTGCATTGGATTTGTGACTGTTTTCTTCTTGCTTATATTATAAATGGGCATTATCTTCCAGAAGGCTCTGCTGTGGAACTGGTAGCTGAGGTGCAGTAGCCTCATTCGTCTTTCCAAAAAGTGCATCGAGACCTGTCCCTTGTGAACATTTCTGCTGTTCTGGTTCCTGATGGAACTTTTTGGGGCAAGGTCCCTATTATATTTTTGATCCTACAAAGAAAATACAAATTCCATGTTTTTTTCAAAGTTACAATGGATAATGTGATAACCCCAGGTGTTGTGTCTGATAATTGGGATTTTAAGTCAGTTTCTTCACTGCTTTCTAAGCTTGAGTATTATACTGTATTTAAAATTGAGGATATGTATCTGAACTCCGACAATTACAGTGAAATGCTTTTTATCATCACTATGCACATTATTACCTACATAGATCTAGTACTGTAGTGTAGCCATTTTTAATATAGCTTCATGCACGTTACTTTAACATACTAGGCCGCTGTGCACTTTGCTCTAGATATATTTTATTCAGCTTCACACTGTTATTTTACAATAACCAGTTTTACGGTCTTGTTTTAATTTCTTCTATCACACTGTTTAGCTTAGTTCAGCACTGTGTTCTCAAATAATGCATTCTTGATCGCTCTGTGCTTCAGTCAAGGCTACGGTCTGGTACATTGTCAGTAAACGTGGTAAAAGTTTAGTCTCCAGTATTCGTAAAAGATACACTTCCTTACGTAGGGACATTTTCTTAGAACATCTGTGTGTTAGTTATAAAAACACTGCCTCGTCCTAGTATAGGTCAAGAGGGAGATTCCGGCCAGGAACCTACAACTAGATGCTGAATGCCCCTTTGCAGATGCTGATGCAGATTACAGACCTTTGCTCAGGTATGAGGATTGATGTCCTCCCAGGAGAACCTGAAAGGCAGGCTTAGAGCTTCACATGCTGTGCTCAAAATATAACTTAGAGAGAAAATAATCTAGCTGCACTATGATAGCCTTATTCTTGTGCTTCACTCTCATCGTTACTATTTTAATCCTACTGTGTTGTGTAGTTCTGGTTATTGCAGCTCACACTTTGCTATCTCAAATGCAGTTGTTTTATTAAACAAATCTTTAAAACTTAAACTGCCTTTGTCATTTATATATGAGACCGTACTGTGTATGAGAGAACCGGTTGTGACCTGATTGACCACAACTTCACTGGGAAGTGCTAAGATGTCATGCGCTTGGCTGCCCAATTGTCTCTTCCATTTGGGAGAGATGAGGCACTGCTAGTTAGCCAGAGCAAAACCCTGATTTCGAGTGACAAGGGTCCTCCACCGTGGGTCAGACTTAGTCCTCCACACTGTGAACGATCTTGCCGCTCAAAATCCAGTAGTCTCATTAGGAAAATGAGAGCCTACGCGACATGGCATCGCCAACGTTTGGTCAGGCTCTAATTTTTGGGTCCACTGGTATATCTCAGTCTCATTTTTTTATAATGACCCCTCAGCTCCATATACGGAGACGTCCGTGGGACTGAGGTTTCCACCACCGCCGTAAAGGTAACCCTATTTTACAGCGGGTGGTTGTTCAAGCTTGAACCTTAAAAGAAAAAAATAAAAGACCCTGTCTTGGTGTGCCTTCTCTGAACCCTTACTGCTATTATAATGGTGAATCCCCAGGCTGTACAAATAGCTCTTAACGAGACAACCACTTACAACACATTTATTAGCACATGGACTTACAGCACATGGAGGTCCAATCACATTTGTGGTGGATGCTCACGCAGCCTATAGAACAGAGCTGTTTTACTCTTGGGTCACATTTCCAGCAGTTGATGGGAACACAAATACATTTCATACATATACAGTTGCGAACTCGCCTGGGCAGTACAGGGCGCACGCATACCTAGAGATACCTCTATCTTATCAAGAACACAATAATTGGCTTGATGGCGCCCCACCCCATACAATATTACCAGTAAGGTTAGGTCCACTAAGTAATGATGGTCCTACCTGGCCTTTATTGGCCAAATATACACCTCATCCTGCGGTTGCGAATATGGCGGTAGGTGAGGTTCAACGCTTATATATTGAATTAACATCAATATATAGACGATTAGTACAATTTGTGATGCAGACACTAAATACAAACTCAGTGCGTGCTGCTCCAGCACAACCACATGCAGTAACACCAGGTATAAATACGATGGCTGTACACTCTATTATGGGTAAAGTCCCAGCCAAACGAGAGGAAACTCCGTTTTAGCTAGCACAAAAGAATACGCTAGAGGCAGTATTTCCCCATACGGGACCTCAGGATAAACATAGAATATTAACTATGTGCTTGCCCTCTGGGATGGTTCCTACAGTTGAAAACTGTAATACATGGGGCACGGTATTTGCAGCGCTCTATACAACGGCACACGGTACACCAACGCTAGCCAACCTACCGGTAGTGCTTAAACAAATTCAAGATAAATACGGGGTTGCCCCGGCCCTAGACTTGGGAATGCAACTGATGGGCAACTTTGCCACAGTTTCTTCAATTATACTAAGTATCCTTAAAGGAGAAGCAGTTGCACTTGCAGTGCGCATGCGTCTACGTGACGTACCGCAACAAGATCAGGAGCGAGAACTGCTCAAAATAACAGCGGAAACATATTCCAGTATCGGTCGAGATAGCCTTGGGCCTAGACCACAAAAACCTCAATTTCAGGGTAAAATTCATAAAGACAATACTAAACAACAACATGAGAGTAATAAGAAACGCTGGGAGAAAAAACTATAAACACCTAAAAAAGAAAGGGGAGAATCTCCACGCACGGAGACCCCACAGAATAGGTATAAACTCAGAAATAGAGAGAATATAAAAACGCCTGATAGATATCAATATACTGATACACGCTAATCTCGTTCCTTTCAGGACTCATCGGAAAAGAGAAATGAGAGAGGTGGGCGATCAGAGCGGAGAACAGAGTATGTGAAACCGAGACAGGAATCACAACGCTCTTTGGAGGTTTCTGTTAAGAAGGAAGAGAAACCATTACAACAAAAACAACAATTTAAAAAGAAAAAGGTGGCAGCTGTCTCAGCTAGACATGCCACTCAGGAAGAGGGTTCTCTTGAAGAACAAGAAATGGGCTCTAGCACTGCTAGACAGCGCGGCAGAGGTCACAACAGTTTGCCAGAATCTTCTAGAGCATCTGGAGGTGAAAGCAACTGATGACTTCATACAAGTAGAAACAGCAGATATGCGTGTCTCCAAACCTGATAGGGTATATAGAGTAACTCTACAATTAGAAGGAGACATTGAACGCACCATACACACAATCTTCTGGGATCGTGTAGTTAAAATATATGACATTTTGTTGGCTGAATAAAATTGGCCGCCTGATTTTGTCCACACCTGCCCATATGGAGAGGAGGTTCTTAAATCTTCCTTTTCGCCCCTTGTTCCACAGGAACTCGCTGAGTCCTATTCTATAGAATGGGCTCTCGCACAAGCACCTGCGTTATATAGAAATCACGTAGGGTGGGATAGGGATTCTCCATACCATGTAATTCCCATTAAAGGTGAACCTCAGCCACAGCCGCAGTATCCAATACAACATGAAGCAAGGGCACCAGTGAGAGAAATACTTACGCAATTAGAATACCAGGGGGTGAGTGAACCTTGTGTCTCACCGATGAATAATCCCTTATTTCCTGTAGCTAAACCGGACCATCTATACAGAATAGTTTTAGACTACAGACATTTAAACGGACATACACGTACATATGCTATACAAAATTCGCATAGCGCTACACTAATGAGCAACATAGTGCGGAAAAAATATAAAACGCCTTTAGATATCTTGAATGGATTCTTCTGCCAGAATATAGTGCCCAAAAGCAGAGATTTAACAAGCTTTAGCGCTCTAGGCTCCCAGAAAACACAGACCTTAGGGGATTTTACAGCACAATTGGCTGAGCTAAAGGCTCTACTAATGGCATTATAACACACAGATCTGACACATTTCACACTGATTGTTTGTGATTCATATTTTTGCGTCCAGTCTTTTAATGAATACCTGCATTACTGGCGCTTGAATGGGTTCAGAGATTCGAAAGGCAACACCATAAAACACAGACTCCTGTGGGGGAACGTAGCAGACCTGAAAGAGATGCTACCCAAAGTCCATGTTGTGCATACACTTGGACACCAGCGTGTTGGGATACACGTTGCTGGAAATACTTTGGCTGATGAAGCCGCAAAGTCGGCAGTGGCAGTTGCCACTATAGCTACAGTGACTCGTTCGAGTTCCAAACCAGACACAGACATTATGGCTGCCATAAAAGCTACGGTTGATGGTAAGCCTTATCCTAAAGGATTTCCTAATAAATATCAGTACTTGATGGGAAGTATGCTGAACGCTGAAGTTAAAATTCCAGGCGTAGGCATACGCGACATCCCCAATAAAGATGTAAGATCACAATTGATTAAAGCAGCCCACGAGGGGGGTGGCATCTGCACATGCTGGCGTTGCTGCTACAATTTCACTCTTGCAGGCCCGTTATTGGTGGCCTGGTCTCTATAAAGAGACTAAGCAGTACGTCCTTTGTTGTGACATCTGTCAACAAATTAAAGTTTCTACGGCTAAGCGCCCACCGCAGACACCCCTCTTAATCTCAAATAGACCATTACAATGTGTGTACTTGGATCATTGCGGTCCATTAACACCAGATAGTGCACACAAATATATACTAGTCGCTGTTGATTCTTGCTCAAGATTTGTGTGGGTGTGGCCACAGCCTTCGGCTAATGGTCGGACTGTTATTAAAGATTTGCGAGTCTTTGTCGGTACATATGCAGTTGCAGCATTCCATTCAGACCAAGGCCCTGCTTTTGCCTCAAGGGCATTCAAGGACACCATGGCTTCGTTGGGGGTCCAGCTCCAGTACTCGTCTCCATTTCATCCCGAGGAAAATTCTGTTGTGGAGAGATTAAACCACGATTTAAAGCAATCCTTAACGGCCAGATTCTTAGGTACGGGTCGTAGTTGGCTAACCCACCCATACGGAGTTCAGAGAGCACTAAATAACCTGTCTAGAAGGTCCCTGGGGGGTCGTACTTCATATGAGTGCCTGTTCGGAACACAAATGTTTGTTCTGGATCTTGATGGTCCTGGTGTGGAGGAGGCGGAAACATCTTTTGACATAAATGATCGTGTCACTGTTTAACAGAAATTTCAGCAGTTCTGCAAAGCTAATTCTTCTAAAAGTGCTGCCTCCACAGGAATTAAGGATGTGCCAGTAACACCTACCAGCTGTATTCCCAGAGTTGGGGATCTTGTGCGTGGAAAGGTCGCAGTGAAAAAATAATTTGGCCTTTCTTATCGAGCACCAGTCCCTGTGTTGGGGATACACGGTACCAGAACTGTTATTCTACCACCGTTGCCAGGTGCCAAAGAAAACCGCTTTGTTTCCATTGACAATGTCAAGCTACAACATGTGGCCGATTTTACACAGCCGACCAAGAGGAACATCCAGTAGTTCCCGAATCCCTCTCACTACTGGAGAAGAAGTTCTGCTTCAAGTTGTTTACACCAACACTGATGCCTCTCCGAGCTTGGGGAGGGTGGATGATGATGATCTTGCATTGGTTCCACTAACAACAAGCAACTTAGAAACATTTGATCAAGTCACTATGACTTCAAGCCAGACGGATGGTGCTATCTGCAGTGTACCACCACAGGAAACACCAACTCCTTCATTGACTACGGCAACGCCTTTTGCACGAACTGCCTCTGGTTACTTTGCCGACCACAACAACGGTCTGTCGGACTCGTTTGCCTCTTCGACTGCTGAACTGTCAGGTGCACGTAAGCTGATACATTGGCTTAAAGATACATATTTCATTTTTTCCATGGAACTATGTGTGGCTTTCCCTGACTGTCCTAGCTTTTATTCTTTGGATTGGGTTTGTTATTACCTTTTTCTGTAAATACATGGTCATTTTCTTCCCGAGAGATCAGCGGTTGAACAGGTGGAGGAGGTATTGAAACCACATTTTTCATCACATAAGGTTCAAAGAGACTTGTCCTTTGTGAACATTTCTGAAGTGTCTATTCCGGATGGGATTCTGTGGGATAAAGTAATGTTTGATATATATAGTCCCACTGAAATAATTCAAATACCGTATGTGTTAAAGTTATCCATGAACAATATAGTAATACCAGGCATTGTATCTGATGATTGGGATGTGAAAACAGTTGATTCAATGATGACCGAATTGCAATATTATACTGTCTATGAAAACGAAGATGTTTACCAGTTTAAAGACAATTATGGTGACATGTTTTGCTATAATTATTATGGGCACCACTTCATACATAAAGCGAGCAGTCCAAAAACGATATTTAATTATGCACAAGGGGAACATTTCTCAACTCTCCCGCAAAAATTTGTGTATTTTTCTGGGCATCATCAAAAAAATGCTGAGTCACATTATTTTATGATAACTCCGACCAGGGATAAACAAATGTTGTTGACCAACACAAAATTTATATATTCGGACTCCTTTGTTTCCCGGATATCAACTGAAGGTTATGAATATTGGTCAAAGAATGTTGATTTCAAAATTGTTTGGGGAACAAAAAATTGGCAGACCAAGGGTAGAGAAACATTGTTTAGAGCATGTCTCATCCCCATTCAAATTATTTTTTTAAATGAATCAGTACAACAGACCAGTTGCTTAGGCTTACCTACAATTAGAGAATTAAACATGCCCTGTATACCTGCCCTGGCAAAATTTAATAACTGCCAAAAGTACACAAATGCAACTTTTAGTGAGCTTAATGAGTGGGTCCAGAATGGTACATTTAATACTTCACTGACACGTCCAGGCTGGTGGTTATTGTGGCCAATAGATACCAACGGGTGTCATCAACGTTTTGTCACCTCCTCTGGGGGTTTCCGAACGAGTAGGTCAGACCCTCGCTATATATCACCAGAACATGCGGAAATAATTACGGCACATAGTGTAGGAAAATTGTGCCAACAGTGGCTGAAATCATCCACACTAGATGCAGTTAAGACACATCTCAGTCTCCTGTCTAACAACACTGACTTACAAGATTTTTTGTCAGGCCTCAAGATACCACGTAGGGAGCGTTTCTTGTATGAGGTATACAATGAAATATGAAAACTTTCCCAACAAGCGGCTGCAGCCCGGTTAAGGCAGATAGATCAGGAAAATTTGAAAATATATTTAATGCATCCAGCACAGCTGGATTAGCACATTTTTTCAAAGCTGTTGGTATTGGTTTTGTTCACACCTTTTCCTCCATATTCAGTTGAATACCTTCGGCTATTCATTCAATTTTCGGAAGCTTTTTTGGGGGATTTTCGATAACTTTGGCAGTATTAGCCGGCATTTTGAGGTTGCTGTTGTTTTTCCGCAATGGCTGTCCCGCCGCAACAAGGACAAATGAGGGTGCTCTCATCAGCGCAGCTGTGTCATGAACGTATGATGCAGCACTTTGGAGCAACACTCCTGGAACATTTGGGGTGTGACTGGTCTCTGTCATTCAGACCGGTTTTGGATTGTGTGCAGCCCGTGTTTCGATGCCGTTGGTGCTCTTTTGAACAGGCACTAGAAGTTTGTCTCTCACAGCAACACCCCTCAGTGATTGATGCTGATCTGTTGATGTTCTCGTTGAGGGTTCATTACCAGACATGCGCGCTGTGACTGCGTTTGCTCAGAGAAGCCGATTACGAGCTACCCTTCCTGGAGGAAGTTACCATTCACTCGTTCACAGGCACTGCACAGGATGCCGCCTTGGTTGACGCTGGGGCTATGGAACACACCTGCTCCTTGATAGTTTTTGGCGTGGATTTACCGGTTTTGTCATCTGCCGAGGTGGAGAATCTCCTGCTTTCCATGACTGATGCTTGATTTGGAACAGTCCTAAATTGACATTTTCCTTTGAATTCGGCTTTCGGCCGCATGCTCATTTGAAAAAAAAAATAAAATACTAAATTGCCCATATAGTATGCTTGTGTGTCCTCTTGACTTGCTTAAGTAGGGTTTTAAATGTATTTTAGTTTGGGCATTTTAGCTTCGGCTTAAACCACTTTCTACTGACAAGGGGAGGGTGTAGTGTAGCCATTTTTAATATAGCTTCATGCACGTTAGTTTAACACAGTACACCGCTGTGCACTTTGCCCTAGATACATTTTATTCAGCTTCGCACTGTTATTTTTCAATAACCAGCTTTACGGTCTTGTTGTAATTTCATCTATCACACTGTTTAGATTAGTTCAGCACTGTGTTCTCAAATAATGCATTCTTGATCGCTCTGTGCTTCAGTCAATGCTACGGTCTGGTACATTGCTGGTAAACGTGGTAGAAGTTTAGTCTCCAGTATTCGTAGAAGATACACATCCTTACGTAGGTACATTTTCTTAGAACATCTGCATGTTAGTTATAAAAACACTGCCTCATCCTAGTATAGGTCAAGATGGAGATTCCGGCCAGGAACCTACAACTAGATGCTGAATGCCCCGTTCCAGATGCTGATGCAGATTACAGGCCTTTGCTCAGGTATGAGGGTTGATGTCCTCCCGGGGGAACCTGAAAGGCAGGCTTAGAGCTTCACATGCTGTGCTCGAAATATAACTTAGAGAGAAAATAATCTAGCGGCACAATGATTACCTTATTCTTGTGCTTCACTCTCATTGTTACTATTTTAATCCTACTGTGTTGTGTAGTTCTGATTATTGCAGCTCACGCTTTGCTATCTAAAATGCAGTTGTTTTATTAAACCAATATTTGAAACTTAAACTGCCTTTGTCATTTATATATGAGACTGACTGTGTATGAGAGAACCGGTTGTGACCTGAGTGACCACGACTTCCCTGGGAAGTGCTAAGATGTCATGCGCTCGGCTGCCCAATTGTCTCTTCCATTTGGGAGAGATGAGGCACTGCTAGTTAGCCGGAGCAAAACCTGGATTTCGAGTGATAAGGGTCCTCCACCGTGGGTCAGACTTAGGAAGCTTTCACAAATAGAAGCTGCTCAATGAAGGCAAATACATCAGGCTAATTTGGAAAAAGTATTGCTGTTGATAACAAAATTAATAAATTGCCTACTTGTATTTACATGTTAAATAACATTGTCTCTTCTGCAATTGATATCATACAAAATGGCATGTCTTTTTTACAGCATGGACAAAGTCAACTAAGATCTGTTATGCAGTTGAGCTGAAACATTGCAAGTTCTAAAGTCAAACTGTGTGCCCTGGAAGCATGAGAACATGACAGCATTGTTCTTGCCTTTTAATCTAATAAGAAAAATGCTACATACGCACTGCTTAATATAGAAAAGTTAGAGAAACCACCAGTTACAGTAGAGCAGAAACACCATTAGCAGTATGACTAATACACTGAGTTATCTCACTGCCTATACCTACTTTTCAGTTTACATCATGCTTGAAACATTTTTAAACATTTTACAGTAGGCAGATATGAGACTTTGGGGAAGAGTTTTACACACAAAGTGTAGGAATTAACCTTTGGTTACAAATGTCTGAGTGGAGAAAATAAGGTTTCTCTTAGTAGAAATGTATGTGCAACTTCTCTAAGCCACTCTATGATTAATAAACAGGTGACATGGCGTTGAGTCTGCGTCCCATCTGGCAGTTCGGTTGATGATCCCAGTGTTTCAGTTACTTTCAACTGGAAGTTACTTGATGCTGAATGATCAAGGCTGTTGTGGGTTGAGAGCAGGTGTCCACTATGTGGTTTCCGTTTCTCAAATAGTGACCTGCTGTAGTAACTTATTTTTTAATTGAGTGGATGAGATTAGGGCAGTTAGCTTGTGGCATTTTGTTCCTACCTTTAATGCTAACTTCAACAAGCTGAGCCAGCTGAAAGCACTATTGTTTCAGAAGAACGTGGCACTTACATCTGCACATGAGAACTTCGAATTGCAAGTTGCAAGTTCATCCTCTGAAATGCAGTTGCTGATAAACACCAACCTTCCTAGACATTTTGGTGAACTTGTAAGTCACATTTTAATGCATTTAACCGGGTTTGCTCTGTACACTTTTTTAAGGCTACTGGGACTTGGTTTGCCAGCACTTCCCAGACTGTTTTCTGAGTGACTCCATCTTTTATACACTCTTTGTTTTCGAGTGTATTTGGAGACATACCACTTGTGTTAATCCTAATGGGTGGTATTCAGTTCTACTTTTCTTGATCCACAATGGATGTTCACCTCGAAGCCAAATGGTGATGGAACTACCACACATTCAGCTGTGTCTTGAATGCATAATACAGCACTTTGGTTTACCTTTATTGGAGGGACCAAGAGCCAGATGTAGCAAGATACGATTTTGCGAATCGGAAATTGCGAGTCGGTGCGACTCGCAATTTCCGATTCGCAAAATCATATGCAGAATGGTGTCTCAGGCACCTTCTGCGAATCGCAAGGGGGTCGCAAAGACCCACCTCATTAATATTGATGAGGTGGGTCGCAATTTGCGACCCCCTTGCGATTCCCTGCACTCACAGGGATGGTGGCCTGCTGGAGACAGCAGACCTCCATGTCTGTGACTGCTTTTTCAATAAAGCAGGTTTTGTTTTGTATTGCAGCCCATTTTCCTTAAACGAAAACGAGTTGCAATACAAAATGAAAAATGAAACCATTTGGTTTCATTTTTTCAGAGTAGGCAGTGGTCCAACGACACTGCCTGCTCTGAAAAAACATTTTGTGCGACATTCACAAAGGGGAAGGGGTCCCCTGGGGACCCCTTCCCTTTTGCGAATGAGTTAGCACCCACTTTAAGTGGGTGCTAACTGCAAATTGCTTTGCGACCGCTTTCGCGGTCACAAAGCAATTCTGCATCGTGGTGTGAGTCGCAAATAGGAAGGGAACACACCTTCCTATTTGCGAGTCGCATTCCCATTTTGCGTGTCGGTACCGAATCATAAAATTGGAATGTGCATCGCGATGCCCGTTTTGCATGGCGCAAACTGCAAAAATCGCAGTTTGCGCCATGCAAAACGGTTTGTACATCTGGCCCCAAATAACAACTGGTCTTTGTCTTTCTCCCATTATGGTTCTACTGTGTGCAGTTGTTGTCTTTGATGGCCTTTCGAGGGTGCAATGCAATTAAAACTATCTACCGACATGAATCTGCTGATATCCTTGTTTAGAGTTCATGTCTGGAGTTGTCCTATGAGATTAAGATTGGTTCAGGATGCCTTTTATGAGACATTTTATATGGATAAAGATGCTGCGGATCCTGGATTCCTTCCTTCTGGCTTACTCACTGCGGACACTGCACAGGATGCTACTACCTTGGTGACGGCTGAGCCTTTCGAGCATGTTTGTTACTTCGGCTTACACACTGAGGCTCTTGTGGTCCTTTCATCTGCGGAAGAGGGATCCATTCTGGATTCCATTGACTCTAGCAACATGGATGATATCTTGGAAGCCTCCACTAACTTTTAAATTTGGACCTTGTTTTTAAACAAATTGTTTATGTTTTAATTGGCTTATTTTAAATTATCTAGTTAGCTTTGGTTGTTGGAGTGAACATTTTATTCTTTTATTCCTTTTGTAGTATGGGTTTCTTAGATTCTGTCTTTTCATGAGCAATGTAAGGGTGTGGGGAGGACCTAAGTTGGTCCTCTTGTTTTTTATATTTGTTTTATATTTTATACTTTACACGTTATAGCTGCATCACTTTTAGCAGTGCCATTTTACACACTTAACTTTCATGATATTATGCGGGTTGCTTGGTTTAGTTAGCCTTTTCTGGACATGTAATCAGTACATCCTGTTCAAGGCTAGGATCACAGTATACAATATCCTAGTGCTTGCATTGTCCATTGATGAGACAGCTTCTAACATCGTGACATAGCATTATATTAGAACTGTGCTTCTAACACATTGTGGCGCTTATCATATAAATGGTGCACTGACCGGAAAGGGGCAGAGGGGCACTCCAGCAACGACCGTCCTGGGTCTAATGCTGTGTTCGACATGTAACCCTACTGAAGCTAATCTGCCAGTTCTTGAAAGGATTGTCGGCCACACTACAGGCTGACTGCTGAAGCCATTTCCAGGCATGGGACTAAGGCTAATCCCTTACATCAGTCCAGCCAGAAGAGTACACTCGCTATTCTGTCAGTGTAGTTTTAGGATGAGATGGGAACCTCTTGAACCTATAGAAATCATTCACCATAGTTGGATTGTTCATTATCTTTACCATATGCATAATGCTGGCAGCTTTCCTCCATTTGATCTGCCTAATTATTGAAGCTCATTCTCTCCATACAAGATTACAATTATTTCAATTAATGTATTGAAAACTTATCTTGTATCGCTCTTGTGTTTTTGCCTGGGCATGTATGAGTGACACAATGAAAGGGTGAGATCTGTTTCCACAATTTCATTGAGAGTCAGGAGTGCCCGGTGCTACAATCACCTTCCACCCCAGCAGGATTAGAGGTATAGGTGAGGCTCTGTGAGTTAGCTAGAAATTGGGCCGACACCTTCTGATGGTGTGGATGGACTTAGTCCCCCACATTCTGAAGTTCTGTTGTCCTAATGAGCAGTCCTATTTTCTTAGTAGGAACCGTATAACAACTGTACTTTGGCAGTTATGTACAAAGAGGAATGCTCAAATGGTTGATGTATGTGATGGATTGGTGTATGTGTTGGTCTTTTACTGAGTAGGTATGTTGAGTGCAGTGTAAAGGAAAACACATCAGGCAAGTAAAGTGCACATTGGAAAGAGCAACACGGAGTGTGGTTTGCTGACTGTGCATTATGTCACACAGGTAACCCAGCTTGTACTGTATGTATGTACTGCTATTTGTAGAACACAAACATAGCTTCAGAGCAACGTGCTCCAGTTTCATGATTATCAGTGAATATTGAGAGTGGATAAGAGAGTTGTGTTCTAGTCAGTAGTGAATGGCTGTACCAAAGAATGAGGCTCCTATTCAATATTTTACTGTGACTCATGCCTATGGGTGGTCACATTTTCTGTGGGGGTTATGCTAGGTTTTCAGAATACCAGTCCCATATACATATGTTGTTTTGGTTCCATTGTTTTGGTGTAGCTGGACTGCGAGGTTGCTTAAAAAAAGGAGGCTAGATCATTGCGGTTACCGGACGCCTATAGATTTAGTCCTGAACAGTAGTTTGGTCTGTGTCAGAGTAGGAGTAATGTTCTATCAGTCTATGGTCTAGCTCCCTTGTGCTTGCACTGGAAAACATGCTGCTGAAGAAGGCCGCTTTAGAATATTTGACTTTTTTTTGTTCTGAAGGCTGACTATATTTATGAAAAGAGGGTTCCTTTTTGCTGCTGCTACAAATTCCTGAAATAAGTGAGCACCATAAAACATTCCTTTCCATGTGTTTGTATAACATTTGTATTGTCCATTCAAAGTGCTTCCAGTGTGTGAAAACTGAGCAGTCCATTACAGTTTTCACTGTGTTCTCAAATAGTTGCCTCTTTGATCAGTCTGGTCTATATTATTACTTATTTAAATATGTTTTCATTAAGTAACTTTAAATGTAGTTATTTACAAGGTACAGAAGGAGGGACTAGGGAGTGTGAGAAACGATAAATAAATAAAATGCCCAAATATAAACTTATTCACCAGGTCTTGCCTCCTAAAGGACCACTATTTTAAAATTAGATCTGGCTTCAAACAGCTTCCTGCTTGTCTAAGAAATAAACTCCAGTGCATCTAAATGGAAGATTTAGAAAAACCTTATGCGTGTACCACATTGTTACTATTTTACATTTATGGACATATTAAGCAACGGAAAAGATACATAGTCTAAGAACATATGGAACGGATTGCTTGGGGCGGGATCTCCGTCATGAAACACTTGTAACTCTTTAAAATATATTATGTCAAAAAAGACTAGGAACCCTTACATTCAGTCACCTTGCTTTATGACACTGCTGGCTTCATATAAGTATTAACCCCTCAATGCTCCATAAGAAACGCAGCTTTAAATTAAACAGCTCTTATTTCAGCAATATGGTGTTCAGGTATGTCTCACACGTGTCATGAAGATGGCTAGTATGTTAGCACTCCATTTCTTCAGTAGAACTTTATGGTCTAGTTACAATAGAACGCTGTAGAATCGACTAACAAACTGCTGCTTCTGTCGAAGTACATGGTTTTACCAGTAAATAAGACTTTTTCCCACACTAAAGAAAAAGGTATTTGTGAATGAATACAAAATATGTCCTCATTGTAGCTACAAGACCACTAACCATAAATTCCTTGATGAAATCACAGAAGAAAAATATTTTACTCACAGATATGGTGCACCAAATATTGGCACATTATTTCACAGGAGGAAGTTTCCTTAGAATTCACCAGCACTTCTAAAATTAGTATGGCACCAGCAATAAACTGTTTACATTGTGTCAAAAATCTGGTATCACTCTTTTTGTTTTATACTTTTTCGGAGACCCCATCGCACTGTCCACAGTGCATTTCAAAAGAAGAAAAACAGATGGTGCCTTGTCAGCAGGTTTGCTGCCATGAAAAACACACTATCAGGCAAACCGTTTTTTCAATTTTACACCAATTTATCAGGGTCTTATATCCAATAGCAATTTTCAAAGGAGGGCAATCTCAAGTAAAGAAATCATACCTATGCCCCAGTCAGTTGTTAACAGTGATTACTGATTGGCACTTTGGCTTTTTATAGCGCTTTTTACCTCTCAAGAAATTCATATCTCCAGTTTCCGTTATTGGATTTTTATTGTTTTGGTGTCAAGTTACTCATTAAAATTCTCTATATTGATTGTACGATATTTATTGTGTTGCATTTTGATTTTTCTTTATTGTTTTGTTATTGATATAAACATGTTTTCCTAAATTAAGCCTGTCGAATATGTGCTATCGCTACCAGGAGGATGAGCCCAGAATTAAATTGTTGAACCTGTAGCTTACCTTGAAAAGTTTTTGGTCTTATTCTTTGAGCTGGTCGGACATCCGTCCCATTAACTAACCTACTTGCTTACACAATCAATTTCCCAGGGCACTAGAAGACAGGAAAGCGTGGGCTTGATGAGGTCAGTAGTAAGAATGATGAAGCTTGAATGGTTTCATATATACGTACTAAAGGTTGTACTCAGGGCACTGGAGCATGGACACGATCCTCCACTCAAGATGTATGCCACGTATTCAGGACAGCACAGGCTCACAAAGGACATTTTATTGGTATATCAACCCAAGCTGCCACCAGTGCATAGATATTTGATTAACTTAAGTTAGATAAGCAAGTCTAACTCAGATTGCATCCGTTTCTCTGAGTTACAATAGTCTCACATATACAAGGACAATCAGAGGCAGTATATATTTCAATAAGTTTTTAATGAAGCAACTGCATCTTAGATAATAAAGCATGTACTGCAATAACTAGGACGAGGAAGCATGACAGGATTAAAATTGTGACAAGGAGAGTAAAGCATAAAAATAGCATTAACATATTGTTACTAGAATCATTAAAATAATTCCTACCTAGGCTATGTTAGAGTACAGCATGTTAAGCTCTAGTTCTGCCATTCAGGTTCCCGGGGAAGATATCATCCCTCATACCTGAGCAAGAGGCCTGTAGTCTACATAAGCAGCTGTAGCGAAGCACTCAGCAATCAGCATACAGTCGTGGTTGTCTGGCTGGAATCTCCCTCTAACGTGTATGGGACAGAGAAGTGTTTTTATAATAAAACAGCTGATGTTCTGAGAAAAGGTCCCTACGTAAGGATGTGTATGTTTCTATGAACACTAGTGACAAAGCGTTATCACGTTTACCAGCAACCTATCTTACTGCAGCCTTGAGAAAGCACAGAGTGAAATAAATGTCTTGTTTAAGAACGCACTGCTGACCTAGGCAAAGAAAAGCTAGATGGAGAAAAGTAATACAATACCGCAAATGTGGCTACTGTTAAAATAATAAACGGAGATGAATAAAATATATCTTGGTTAAAGTACCCAGCGCCAGGCCTAGTTTGCTAAAATACCAATATATAGAGCTATAACTAAAATGGCTACACATCATAGGTACTAAACCTGTGCCTTTCCATGTCCAACTAGATAATCCATTACCTTTCCTTAGTATCTCAATGCCTAATTTGAGGTGGTGTTTGCCTAGGGTGCCCACTGGCATTCATTTTTGGCAACTGGCACTAACTTTTCCTCATCTCATATTGATCAGGAGCAAGAGAGAGAAAAACATTCAAACTGGAAAGAAGTACGAGAAAGACGTAAAAGTGGGCACAAATGAAGAAAGAAATCACCAGCAAAAGTGAGGTAAAGGGGCGGCACTGTCTGGTAGTGGATTAAAGAGGCCTGAGTTAAATTTAAGACTATGAAGCCATGGTAATTGGCGTGTCAATTGTTAATAGTCTCAGTACCGCAGAGTTTCGATCACCATCACTCTTTCATTTACAAATCAAGCACTGATGTTGGGTATGAAGGAGATTATAGAGGTATAGTGGTATCCTTCAGGCTGCAACTTTTGGTGAAAAGGAGAAAATTCTGTCTGTTACTTGATTTGCTCCTGACGTTTTAGAGATACTCTTCAGGACTAATATAAATTTTGTGGTCTATTTATGAAACTCTCGCATGATGCGGTTTAGCAGCCAAAAATGGTTGCCCGCGTTGCTTGAAAAGGAGAGCACAGATGAGCAACCTATCTACAGGTATATGGCACTCTCCTTAGTGCTGGTGCACAATAAGGCTGCCAGGCGCCAGGCGTGCAAAGGTGTCTATGAGATTCTAGTAGGCACATTATTTCACAGGAGGAAGTTTCCTTAGAATTCACCAGCACTTCTAAAATTAGTATGGCACCAGCAATAAACTGTTTACATTGTGTCAAAAATCTGGTATCACTCTTTTTGTTTTATACTTTTTCGGAGACCCCATCGCACTGTCCACAGTGCATTTCAAAAGAAGAAAAACAGATGGTGCCTTGTCAGCAGGTTTGCTGCCATGAAAAACACACTATCAGGCAAACCGTTTTTTCAATTTTACACCAATTTATCAGGGTCTTATATCCAATAGCAATTTTCAAAGGAGGGCAATCTCAAGTAAAGAAATCATACCTATGCCCCAGTCAGTTGTTAACAGTGATTACTGATTGGCACTTTGGCTTTTTATAGCGCTTTTTACCTCTCAAGAAATTCATATCTCCAGTTTCCGTTATTGGATTTTTATTGTTTTGGTGTCAAGTTACTCATTAAAATTCTCTATATTGATTGTACGATATTTATTGTGTTGCATTTTGATTTTTCTTTATTGTTTTGTTATTGATATAAACATGTTTTCCTAAATTAAGCCTGTCGAATATGTGCTATCGCTACCAGGAGGATGAGCCCAGAATTAAATTGTTGAACCTGTAGCTTACCTTGAAAAGTTTTTGGTCTTATTCTTTGAGCTGGTCGGACATCCGTCCCATTAACTAACCTACTTGCTTACACAATCAATTTCCCAGGGCACTAGAAGACAGGAAAGCGTGGGCTTGATGAGGTCAGTAGTAAGAATGATGAAGCTTGAATGGTTTCATATATACGTACTAAAGGTTGTACTCAGGGCACTGGAGCATGGACACGATCCTCCACTCAAGATGTATGCCACGTATTCAGGACAGCACAGGCTCACAAAGGACATTTTATTGGTATATCAACCCAAGCTGCCACCAGTGCATAGATATTTGATTAACTTAAGTTAGATAAGCAAGTCTAACTCAGATTGCATCCGTTTCTCTGAGTTACAATAGTCTCACATATACAAGGACAATCAGAGGCAGTATATATTTCAATAAGTTTTTAATGAAGCAACTGCATCTTAGATAATAAAGCATGTACTGCAATAACTAGGACGAGGAAGCATGACAGGATTAAAATTGTGACAAGGAGAGTAAAGCATAAAAATAGCATTAACATATTGTTACTAGAATCATTAAAATAATTCCTACCTAGGCTATGTTAGAGTACAGCATGTTAAGCTCTAGTTCTGCCATTCAGGTTCCCGGGGAAGATATCATCCCTCATACCTGAGCAAGAGGCCTGTAGTCTACATAAGCAGCTGTAGCGAAGCACTCAGCAATCAGCATACAGTCGTGGTTGTCTGGCTGGAATCTCCCTCTAACGTGTATGGGACAGAGAAGTGTTTTTATAATAAAACAGCTGATGTTCTGAGAAAAGGTCCCTACGTAAGGATGTGTATGTTTCTATGAACACTAGTGACAAAGCGTTATCACGTTTACCAGCAACCTATCTTACTGCAGCCTTGAGAAAGCACAGAGTGAAATAAATGTCTTGTTTAAGAACGCACTGCTGACCTAGGCAAAGAAAAGCTAGATGGAGAAAAGTAATACAATACCGCAAATGTGGCTACTGTTAAAATAATAAACGGAGATGAATAAAATATATCTTGGTTAAAGTACCCAGCGCCAGGCCTAGTTTGCTAAAATACCAATATATAGAGCTATAACTAAAATGGCTACACATCATAGGTACTAAACCTGTGCCTTTCCATGTCCAACTAGATAATCCATTACCTTTCCTTAGTATCTCAATGCCTAATTTGAGGTGGTGTTTGCCTAGGGTGCCCACTGGCATTCATTTTTGGCAACTGGCACTAACTTTTCCTCATCTCATATTGATCAGGAGCAAGAGAGAGAAAAACATTCAAACTGGAAAGAAGTACGAGAAAGACGTAAAAGTGGGCACAAATGAAGAAAGAAATCACCAGCAAAAGTGAGGTAAAGGGGCGGCACTGTCTGGTAGTGGATTAAAGAGGCCTGAGTTAAATTTAAGACTATGCAGCCATGGTAATTGGCGTGTCAATTGTTAATAGTCTCAGTACCGCAGAGTTTCGATCACCATCACTCTTTCATTTACAAATCAAGCACTGATGTTGGGTATGAAGGAGATTATAGAGGTATAGTGGTATCCTTCAGGCTGCAACTTTTGGTGAAAAGGAGAAAATTCTGTCTGTTACTTGATTTGCTCCTGACGTTTTAGAGATACTCTTCAGGACTAATATAAATTTTGTGGTCTATTTATGAAACTCTCGCATGATGCGGTTTAGCAGCCAAAAATGGTTGCCCGCGTTGCTTGAAAAGGAGAGCACAGATGAGCAACCTATCTACAGGTATAGGGAACTCTCCTTAGTGCTGGTGCACAATAAGGCTGCCAGGCGCCAGGCGTGCAAAGGTGTCTATGAGATTCTAGTAGAGGTTTTTTTACTGGAAGGGTGCCCTTCCCGTGCAAAATACTATGTTTACAATAACTTTAAAAAGTTTTCTACTTTGTATGTGTGCAGCACAGTGCAGCACACATGCAAAGTCAAAAAAGAAAGAAGAAATAAAAGCATTTATCTTTAATAGCACCTATTCAAAAAGGTGTTATTTTATGATGCAAAATCATGCCTATGTTTTTTTTTAGTAAATAGGGTTTTGCTTGAAAAACCACAGAGGGGGGAATGGGAATGCCCATGTACCACCCATGGAAAGCCCCCTTGATGCTAAGTAATGCAAACAACCGCTAGGCACTGTTTTGTGCTAATTTTAAGTGATTTTCCAGCACAAAACAAGTTTTGGCTGGAATTTAATAAAAAAACAAGATTTTGAGTCAATTTGTGTCACTTTTGTGATGCAAACACAGTGCAAAATCTTATCAAATACACTCTGTAATCTTTTCACTGAGAGGATGGCCTTATCATGATATCAGATTTTTCCAATATCTTGAGTACACCTCCTTTTTCACGTTATCTCATATCATCGCTATGATTGACGTACAAGCTGACATGTTTGATGCCCAGTGCCCAATTCTAGGTGACCTTCTTTCCATTCATGACAAGCATTAAAATAAAAGGACTTTTCTGCCATGGCATCCGGTAAGAGTGTGCTAACATTCACCAGCACGTCAGGCATCGGGGCATAAACTGCTACTCGGACGTTTGATCCATGTACTCCTGGTCTTCATTTGAAGTCCTGGATATAGATAGCACTTGATTTTATGTCAGGAGAGATAGCTCCCTGGAGGCCAGCATTCTTTGGAACTTCTTGTTGCTGCAATAAGGTTTGTATATCTAAGAAACAATTTCTGCTGCTGTGGCATTGGGTTAATCTAGCTATGATTTCAATTCACACTTCTCTCAGCATCTAGATTCTGTAGTTCTGTTCTTGTTTTGCTTTTCATGCATTTCTTCCTTTCTAAGAAGTTTTGGCAAGACACAATCTGGGAGATCTGTGATGATAACTTATGGACCACAGAGATACTTGTGGGTGCTGATAGATTTATTGACTTGCGTTTCATTTCAGGGTCTCTGTTCCTCTATGTCCAGTGTCCTGGTTACTAGTTCAACTGGGGTTTGACTGGCAACGCAGCTCAGCAGCAGAAATTGCTGTGCTGTGCTATGTTGCTTGAAGAGAGGGAGCATGTCAGAATTATATCTAATAAGATATGTTGCTACCTGCTCTCTTCTTAGCCTTGGGGCACAATCTCACAGCGCAGTGCAATTCTCATATCTTTGTACCATGATGCAAAGATGTCTGTGTCATGGCTAGCATAGGTTTTGGACTGAAAGGGTATTGAAGGTCTGTACAGTGCACCACACATCCAACGCTGGAAATGTTTTGTGAAATAAATATATTTCTCCTGTTTTATACACCAGACTCAAATTGGCGTTAATTGTTGGCACAATGCCCTGACTACCAATTTAGTAGAAAAACCATGGGTGGTTTGATTGCATGGAAACATCCATGTACTATCCATGGAACAAAGCAGAGACAAGCATTGCAGGCATCTTTCAATCATTGGAAAGTAATTTCCAAATAAAAATGTTCCTCTAGTTTGCGTCACCTTTATGACGCAAAACAGATGCAAAATTGTAATATCTCAGCTCTCCAGGTATTAGAAGGATAGGGGTTAAAAGTATGTCACACTCTCTGCAAAGGTACATACAGCCAACTTCAGGCTAGAAGTCATTGGGTTCACATCTCATGGGTAATGCTAGGCAACCAGCCAGCAGTGGGGTATTGGAAATGGACTACCGACCTTTTTCTGTTTGGCTACAGTCCGCGCTGCAGTTATTTCAGAGTGGTTTTGATGGATTGTCGGGCACCTCTCCTTCTTCTATTAACAGCTTTCAAAATGCTAAGGGTGACTTGGGAAGGGAGATCGTTAACCGAAATATTGCTTAATGCTTCCCTTTTTTCAGCCAAATGGTTTCTTCTAGTGTTGGTATTGATGGTTTTCCCTTCGTACTGAGCTCTTCATGTCCATTATTTTACACCTTTGACCATGTGTTGCAGTATTTTTCAAAGTAAACTGTGTTTGCTTTAGTTTTTCCTTTTTTGGAAAAGGACCTGGGAACATTCTAGTAGGATCATCAGTTTTTCTATGTTTTGAGCTGCGCCTATCTTCAACTTGACCCAGCAGGTTTCACAAAGGTTGTATAATCCTTTCACGGAAGCGAGGTGCTTTCTCTGGTTAGGACTGCCTTTTAAGTCAGCTTCAGCTGTCTTGATGAACTATTGTTTCCCCAATATTCATACATACTTTAGATACATAAAGGGGCATTTGGTCAGCAGGCTACATCCCCAGTATACACCATTGGACAATGGGTCTGCCCTCTTTACCCGTTGCCACTCTTCACTTTGAGTCACTTCACAATGCCTGTGCACATTGTTTAATCCTGCTCAAAAATAGTTTATTTATCTTCAGTGACAAAGCTCTAAGCGTTTTTAAAAATATATATTTATTTGATTGTGTATATCATCTTTCAAAACGTCTTTTTATTTTCCCTTTTTTTCAGGTGCCCAATTAGAGGTTGATTTACTTTCTCTCTTTTTTTTCAAGTTGTTCTTATAAAGTGTTTTAAGTGACACTATGAAATTGTACCTGTTTGCAATTTGAATATGTGATGATTTTTTTCTAGTCTTCTGCACAAATAATAATAGTAAATTTCATAACACAACTAAAAGGCTTGTTTTTTATTTATTTTTTAAACAAAACATCACTGGTAAAATGGCCATGCCAGTGAATGCGTTTTTTTTTTTTAAATGTAACATTATTAATGTAAGCCTGTTTTCTTTTTTTCTTTTTATCTCATATGCTGGCAATAATAAAAATGTTTTTAAAAAATGTAACCAGTGCAGCAGCTTGCAAAACCCCAAATCTATTGGCTTTGCCACTGCTTATTTTTTAACGGACTTGCGACATGTCACTTGATGCTGCTGTGATGATTTTCCAAGTAAACATGTTTATACTCATCACAGCCCCGTCATAGCAGAAGTCTTGGGGTCAATGACCTCTTAATGTTTGCATTGTTAGTGCCTGTCTGTGGTGCAGGTGCCACTTCATAAGTAGGTACTGTGATCATGAAGAGTGGACTAGAAGCAGAGACGATTAGTTAGTAACCGAGGCATTACATTGAGCAGAGTAAAACGCTCATTATGATATTCTCTAGAAGGATTATGTGTTAAACAGAAATTAAGCAAGACAACATTTTCACTGTTTCCTGCTTTCCATGTATAAATTTAAATGAAGGATGGAGACAATATACTGTGCATCATTAAGCATCTGTCGCAGATTAGGTTACGTTTCACCAACAATAATATTTCAGTCTCGTTTTTCTAGCAGAAATATCGTTTGCTAATTTCCTGATCACCATGGAATATTATTATATAGACATATATGATGTTCATTTTGCACTTGAATATCAGAAAATATGACAATTGTTAACGTCTGGGAATCTAAAGCATCACAACTAAAAGTAGTTAATTTCTGCTACGGTGATTTACGATGCAAAATTATGTGCATGTCCATATTAGACATTTCTCTAGTTCTCAACTAAGCATTTCTTTTTGCCTTTTTGTTACTTGAAATAACCGATGAACTCAACCTAAAACCTGAGGCTCTTAAAGATATTTTCTGCAACGTTACATTTTGGATTATAATGTATTGCTAGGGAATAGTTGTTTCTTTAATTTGTTTCATAAACGAAGGCATGCGTTGTGAGTGGCACTCACTGAAACAGACTATTAACACGTGCAGCTAATTTCAGTTTACATCATCAGCCTAAACTTGTGAGGGAACTTTTTCATGAATACAAGAAAAGAAAAAAAGGGGGATTTATTTTTATGAATGAAAAGTAGCATTCCAAAGCTATTGTGTTTCAGAGATCTCTCGAGTCAATTTGTCAGGCTCATTTTCAGATGAGGTAACTATTTATCTCACATGGCTGAGCCCATTGAAAGGTCCCCGGAGACGATGGGCCACCGCACTGACTGCAGGGACAAAAGACCGGCTTGTCGGACAGCTTTCTGAAAAACAGTCTTCATGTCTGGAACTTTCCGGAGCTGCTGGACACGCTGTGGGGCTGAAAGGGTCTGGTTTACCTAGGGGACGGGCGCCTCCTCCCCCGGTTTTCATATTGCCGTGGGGTTAATAGCTATGTCATGCCAGGTCATGGTAGACATCTGTGTCTCAGATAATATGCTTACGGTGATTACCACACATAATTGACTGACCTTCCCTCATTCTTTCCCTGCTGCAGGCCATAGCTGATAGTGTGAGATGCTCGAGAAGAGTTTATTTTCCATCACAGGCTATTATGCTACTGAGCAAACATTTTAGTCAGCTTTGAATGAGTCACCTTTTCAGGCGCGGGGTTTGACAGCAGAAATATGAAAACCGTGACCAATTTGATAATACCTGATTCTGGCAGCATCGGGGAGAACACGCGGTCAGCCCTTCTTAAACTCCTCAGAAGATAGCTCAAACAAGCCCGGTTTATGTTATAGTCCGTTTGTGGGCCTTTTGTGCATCTGTGAGCCTAGGGTTTCGCCTTTAACTCAGTTGCACGTTTTTTAACTTCAGTTTTCCGTGCGTATTTTTATTGTGCTTAGAAAACTCAGACAGAAAAAAGGGTTTAAAACTTTAAAAATATTTTCGAAATGAATAAGTATTTTTTCAACACGAAGTCAAACATGAGTTTTAGTAGTCTTAACATTTAGATAAAGACAGAGCAAACGTAAATGTAAAATAATTTCAGAACTATAAAATAATTAGCGATAAATTACTAATTTTGATTTGCCTTCTGTTTTGCACTAAATAGTCCACCTTTATTCTTCATACCTGCAACCAAACCATTACTTTCATTTGAAAGAGCAAAACACCAAGGATTTAAGCTGTTTGTGGGAAGAGTGGTGGTTTGACCATTCTGGGGTCGAACTATAAGCGGAATAAAAGTTCACCCTGCTTCACAATTCTAAGGATATTGCAAGTCAACGTGGTGTCCTGTGCTAAAATAGAATACTTTATACGTTTATGGTACTCCAATGTATCTTGCGATATCGTTTTAACATAAGACAGAGGGTATTTTATCCTTATAATACATGGTCAAACCACCACTCTTCCCACAAACAGCTTAAATCCTTGGTGTTTTGCTCTTTCAAATGGAAGTAATGGTTTGGTTGCAGGTATGAAGAATAAAGGTGGACTATTTAGTGCAAAACAGAAGGCAAATCAAAATTAGTAATTTATCGCTAAAATAGATTGGAATCGGTTTAATGTAAATCAGATTAACAAAATCCTGTAGCTCAGAATGTATAGAATCATGCAGAGCGATGTGATCTTTTTTCTAATCACCTCTAGCATCGAAGAAGGTAAACATTTTGCCATAAATGGCCTTTCTTTTAATTGCTGCTCATATTAGATCAGAAGAAGTAAAAAATAATTCTAGTTTTCCATGTTTAAATTACAAATTTAATTAGATAGTGTGATCTGCCGCTCACCTTGGCCTCTGTCCGCTCACAGTACGATGTCACAACTCAATTGATACAGCTTATTACAATTGAACAATAAAAATGGCACTTTTTATTACAAGTGACTAGTGATATCATGACTCAACTGTACTAAGGAAATTTGAGATTCCCTTTTATACATGAATTGCAGACTCCCAAGTAGTACACAAATATCATATACATACATACATTATCTGACTTTCTTGGTAATTGTGAGGCTTATGAAAGCAAACAAGGGTATTCATTCTGTAGTCCACGATTCGTATTAACAATCAGGGTCATTAAACTAATGCAAAGGCCACACAGCTAGCCAAAAAGAAGATGTGTATGTGCTATGATTTATTTACACTAAATATGATTCTGCAATCCCTCTGTAAATGCCTGTTTCTAATTTCTTCATCATGGGCGACTTGTGATGCACCCAGTCACCAATAGTAAAGATATTATGTTGGAATTCAACTGTAATAACTTATTACAGATGAGTCCTGACATCACAATGCCTGCTGACAGAGCCAGCAGCAGAGGCCAAGGGCAGGTCAGGTCACAGAACGTAATTAAAGTAGCTTTTTTTAAACCAAAAACAACATTTTTTTAAATTCTTTTGCTCTGTTTTTCTGGAAGTACCACAAGCAGAAAGTAGATGTTTATGGCAGCATGTTTATTTTTTGCACTTCTTAGGTAATTATAGAAAAGTTAGAATCTTTCCACATTTCCACTGTGTTTTTATTTTTTTAAACTGACTTGTATCAAATTGATTCCAATATATTTTTGCATTAAATATCTAACAGCTTTTTTTGATGTGTTTAATTTTGCACTATAGAGTCTAATATTATTCTTCATGTTTGTAAACAAGCTGTTTCTGTCAAATGAAAGAGCTACACACTAAAGATTTAAGCGAGAAAGGTGATGGTGTGATAATTTATTATGGGAACTAAAGTACCCCTGCTGTACATTTGAAGGAAATTGCAAGTCAACTCGGAGTTTCATAACCTTATAAAGGAATGCTGCCTGTGGCCTCATTTCTCTCTATAGTAATGGACTTTCTCGGTGACTTCCAATATCCTTATAATGTAGGACAGGGTGTACTTTATCCCATATATAATCTTAGTCTAAGCAAAAATAGAATAATAAAAAGAAGTGGAGACATCCAGTGCAATTGCACTGTATGTTGTGTTCCCTAAATGAGGCAACATGATAGCTTAAGAGCATTGATGAAGGTGGTATAGCATGATTATATTACATTTTAAATTTTACATCAAAAGTTATTAATGTAAACCCCATAAATGTATTTAAATTGACAAATTGATGACATCCATAAACACTTCGGAACACTGCAATTAAAGGCACAAATTTATGAGCACAAAAATAATTAGCTGCAATTTGTCAATTCTTTAAAGTATGATTAGTTCTGAATTTCCAAAAATGCAAATATTAGAAACACAAAAGAATGATCCAGTGCAGTCATATATGTGCATAGGTTGCTGTTGGTGATTATAATTCCCAAAAAAACACCAATTAGCGAAAGGGGAAAGGGAATTAGTACTCTTAAAGCAGCCTAGATATTATGAAGAAAAACTGAAAAGTCCAGCTAACTGTCTAAATGTTGATGAAAGTGGTGTCAATAGTACTTTTTCTTGTATCTGTTTCAAACTAGCCTTCACCAGGAGAAACGTGTGTTTTAGTCAGAATACGCTAGTGGACAAATATTCAATGTGACATTTCAGGTCTGCAAAGTCTAAAAGAATAAAACATAATAAAATAACATAAAAAAGAAAACACAAAAAATAATAATGGAGCTCATACTTATTAAGCATGGGGGACAGCTTTAACTGAAAGTAATCAACATATATACGTACAATTTGAAGTTCAGAATATTCAGTGATGGATGTCCAGTTGCACAACAGTTGTAAGAGCATTGACAGAGGATCAGTGGTTCCAGCAGGAATTCATGCATTGATCATGGATGCCTTTTCCATGCACCCCTTACCACTCAGATGCCTTTACCACGCATGCGTTTACTGAGTATGATAAGTATATGTAAATTAGGTATATATAATATTTAATTTCATAATCATTTACTTCATAGTTTGGGGGTAACCCATACATACAATACATATATATATATACACCACTACCCACCCCTCAACCCTAAAGTTACCCTTAACTCTCATTACCACTACCCACCCTAAACCCTAATAATACAATTTCCTCCCTTTACCACTACCTAACCCTTAATCCTAAAATTACTCTTACTTCCCTTAGCCTTCACTCACTCCTACAACCTAAAATTACCCTTACCTCCCTTTAACACTACAAATCCCTAACTCCTAAACTTACCCTTACCTCCCTTTGCTACAACCACTCCATTAATCCTAAAAAGTTCCCTTACCTCTCTTTACCACAAACCACCCTGGAACTCTAAAACTAACCTTCCCTTCCTTTACCTCTACCCATCTTTGAATCCTAAAATTACATTTACCTCTCTTCACTACTACCCACCCCTTTAGCTTAAAATTACTCTTACCTCTCTTTATCATTACACACTCCTAAGCCCTAAATTTACCATTACCTCCCTTAACAATACCAGCATTTAAATCATTTTTAAAAGAATATAAAAATTGTTATGAAAAAATACTTACCAGCATGGTAAAGCCATTCATGTAAATGTATAAATACTTACCTGTGTGGTACTTAACTGCTTGGTAAAGGCTGTGTGGTAAAAGCATTGCATGATTAGGACTGCTTTACAAAGGTTGTTTCCTTTGCAGCAGGCAGTTGTACAAGTAACAGACATGTAATAGGCGTGTTTCACTGTTCTTCTGAACTTTATGTAAGCAGGTTTTCTTTAAAAACCCTGTTAAAATTATGGTGCGTGCATATTGACACTGACCCAAAATTGCTTGATTTTTGTTTCAGAAGTTATGGCATTTCTAAATAAGCTACAGATAAAGGAGCGAGTACATTTCAAAGCCCTCTGTCTTAGTTCATATGGACTTAAGGGTGAAAGTACAACACTAATCTCACTCTAGAGAACTGCATATGACAATGGTGGTCTTCCCTAAAGTTGCTGGATCTCTGGGAAATAAGATATCAGCACTATACTTATAAATTCCTGCACATCAATGACTCATCACAGTGCAAATCTTTACCACTGGATACCTGTTCTGAACATGACTACACCATGAGCAAATTATGAAAAGCCCATGTTTGGTATTTCTTCATAGATTCCTGGGGACTGGTAGACCACCATCAATTTGTTGCAGTATTTAGGTGAACAATCAAGAGGGTCCTTGTGCAAGAGATAGAATGTCTAGTATTTGATCCTTTGCTGGACCAGGAACCAATGAAGGGTCACAGGTCAATGTGTTTCAGGCCTAACTTGAGGCAGACATCATGATGTTGGACTTGATGGAGCTTGACCATGACCCAGACAGTAAGTTTCAGATACATTTCTTTGCAGTAGTCAATACAGGACAGTCAATCACAAAGGTGTCTCTTTTGTGGCATGTGTATCACTGGCAGTGATCCACAGAGGGCAGTCTAGTAGTGGAATGCATTCATGGTGATGATTATATTCACCTGCAGGATTGAGGGTAGGCATGTGTGATTGATAATATATCTATTTTGGAGTTTTTGAGAGAGAAGAGTTTGTCCATTTAAGGGGGCAATACAACTGTAGTTTCCTCAGGCCCCTACACTAGGACAGAGCAGAGCTTTGATGCATGTACCTTGGAACAATCATCAAAACATGCCACAATTACTCTTCATTTCTTCTTTTATGAGTAATTAACCTAATCAGCATAGATATAGTAACCCAAGTTGTGATTATTAAGCGTCCTCATCAGAGAATGAGATAGCAAACTGTTGGAAATTGGGTTGCTGGCTGAAGAGGGTGGAACTTTACTCAAGCACCACCAACCACAATCTCTGTCAGGGTAAAACACAAACAAACACCAAATTAACCTGTGCATAATCCTCCGGTAGCTTAGCACAAAGCCGCCAGGCTTCACTGGGAGGCAATGTGTAGAGTATTTATGCAGCACCTCAAACAGTAATAAAGTGAGAACATGATGCAAAAAAATTCCCACACTGATTTAGACAATTATTTGACACCAAAACAACAACAATCCAGTCAGTAGAAACAGAGATATTTAATTTTGAAAATGTAAGTGAAAATAAGGTCTAAAGGCACAAAGTGCCAATTGTGGTTATCTGGTTGAGCCAGAAAGGGACAAGGTCACAAGTTCAGGCCGACCACAATTGAGCACTGACTGGATGCAGGGACCAAGTTAGGCGTGCTGAACAAAGTACCATAAATCCTGGTTACGGAGCATCACGGGATCCAGCGCTGAAGATGCATCGTGCAGCAGTGGTTCTGAGGAGCTGTGAGGCTACGATGCAAGATCCTGCATCATCACTGAGGATGCGGTCAATGAGGGGCTTGTGATGCGAAGTCCTGCATCAAAGATGCATCTGACAGAGGGGTCCTAAGGAGACTGCAGGCTGTGATGCAAGGTTCTGCGTCCCAAATACATGACACTGCAGTAGTTCTGAACTAACTGTGAAGAAATGCATCATGCTGCATCAGTTCTGCTCAAAGGACCACAGCTGAGAAGGCAGATCACATCAGGCCCACTTCTAAGGATCTACGACTGGGGCGGTACCACTTGGGGGGTAGTAATCACAGTAGACCGAGTCCAGATGCTGGGTTCAAGTAACTTGGAGTCTCTGCTGTCAGTGAGGTTCTGATCAGGAGGCCAGACAACTAACACTTGGTTCATGATGCAGGTACAGTCCTTCATTCAGGCAACAGGGCAGGATGGTAGCAGCCCTTCTTAAAGAACAGCACAGCAGTGCTTCTGAGCCTTCCACAGGTCTAGAGGTGTACTGAAGAGTTGATTCTGAGGGTCCCATATTTACACCTGGTACCCAAATTGATGTAGGGGAAGGTTCTGGAAGTTTCAACCCAAAGGGTGCTTGGAATTTCGTGCCTCCCTGCCCTGGCCCCAGCTTGTCTGGGATCACAAAAGCCTATGTTAAACCCTTTTCTGAGTGTGCTCAAGCAGAGCCTCTGTGATATGCAAGTGAAGTAGGTGACAGCTCCTCCCCCTCATCGAGTCAGAGATGGCTCATCCTGCCAACACTTATTCTCCTTTGTCTCACTGCCTGAGGGCAGTAGACAAAGTCCAACTGCCACCTACACCAAATCATGTGGCCAAGGAACAGGCTATAGGCACAAATGGTTAGGACAAGAAAATGCAACTATCTAAAAGTGGCATTTTCAGAGTTGTGTGTTAAAATCTGACTTTACCATTAAAGAGGGCTTTAAATTATAATTCCTTAGGCACCAATTTCAACATTCCTACATGTTCCCAATTGAAAGTTCTCATTTATTAAATACAATAAATTAGCACACTGTTATCCTATGGGAAATGTAGACCTTGCAGTAGTAAAAAAATAAGATTTTTTCACCACCAAGACATGTAAAGTTAAAAGTACACGTCCAACTTTTTAAATACACTGCGACCTGCCCTATGTGCTGGTTAAGGCCTACCATAGGGGTAACATAGGTATTAAAAAGAAGGGTTAAGGCCTGGCAAAAAGATGATTTTTCCAGATTGAATTGGCAGCTTAAACTGCACACACAGACTGCAATGGCAGGCCTGAGACCGGTTCAAAGGGCCACTTAACTGGGGGGCACAATCAGTGCTGCAGACTCACTAGTAGCATTTAATTTACAGGACCTGGGTTCATGTAGTACCACTTTACTAAGGACTTACAAGTAAGGGAAATGTGGCAATTGGGTATAAGCCAATTTCACGTTTGAAGGAGAGAGCACACCCACACTGGTTAGCAGTGGCCCTAAGGCCAACAAAAACAAGATCAGCAAAAATGGAGGAGTAAGGCAAAATGTTTGGGGGAACTCTACCCTAAGGCTGACAGGTGCAACACAAATAAGTGTTAACTCCAGAGGAACCCCAGTTTTGATGTTTGTAGTGGGTGAGCAATAAGTTGCTAATTTATCTTAGCAAGTTGCACTATCCAGAAAGTAAGAGAACAGTCACACCCTATTTGGAGGGAAGGGGATGTCACAGGGCTCATAGGGGCCCACAATGCCACAACTGAGATAGTTGGGGTAATTTTCCTCTGGTGTTTAGCCTACTATGGGTCTACAAAGTGGGCTGAATGTATCCCTTTCACACTGGACCCTCAGGGTAGCAAGGGCAAGAAGTCCAAGCCCTCTCAGGGAGGGAGTTTTGGGGTACAGACTCACTGTTACCATCACTAATTCCCTCGTCCAAGCATGTACCTTATGTTCTGCAACTCATTGCTTTGTAAATCATATAGACGATCCTCAACCTCACACACCTTAGGTTAAGTATTTGCGCTAAGTTTGGTACCATTGTTGCCTACACCAAACATTTAAATTATCTTTGTGTTTGCAAAGTTCCCTGTGCTTGTACCATAGGTTTGACTAAAATAACTTAAGTTTTTGTTCCACACTTTGTACAAATCTCACTTCAATTATGACCTTTTTTTCTGTTATTGTAATTGTTCATGTGCTTGATAATTATCTATGTGTCTGCAGACAGGGACTTTCCACTCAGGTACTTTCCAGAATAATTCATGCATCACCAATACAGAGACTTTCCAGTCAGGGGTTTTTATTCACCTGCTTAATATTTATCCATGTGCCTGCAGACAGGGACTTTATAGTCAGGCACTCTCTGGAGTGATTTATGTACCACCAATACAGGGACTTTCCAGTCAGGGGCTTTCCAGAGTGAGTCACATGCCCTTCTAGAAAACACTATCTACCTATAAATACTTGGTCAAACCCCAGTCAGGCCCTTGGCTTTACTTCCAAAATAACCCTTATCCTCCCCCCCACTCTCCTGTATCATTGTGTGCTCTCCTCTCACTGTCCCAGCTTTCTAGCCTGATCCGGTGACATCTGTGTGCCCGCAGACATCTCTGAGCAGTTCATCGGACTTCTCAGATCCCCGCATTCCAGAAAAGACCTACCTATGAGCGACGGTGGAGAATCCTCTTCACAGCTGCATCTGTTCAGGAAATGACCCGTTGGTCAATCCGACATGTGAGGGCATAACTTGCAATAAAAGGAAGGACAAGCAAAAGAAGAGAAAACAAGGTTAGTGCATTATTCTTTCTTTCTCATCTACAACAATTCTACAAAAAATAAACACTTCAAGGCTTGTGAATAATCCCGGCATAAGACTCCCAAGCTACCTTCTGGAAGTTCAAGAGACTATCTGTGAACTTTTATAGTGAAAAAGAGAATTCAAAAATAAGGAAAGGAAGAATAGGCACATAACAAGAGCATATGATGTACTATGCTGGCAAGGAAAAAACAGTGCACTGTTATCCGAAGCTCACGAAAGGAGTGGGAATTTCCATCCCACAAGAACTAAAGGAGTGCATATTTTCTGTGTTGTTATGAGCATCTCTGAGTATATGTACTTCAATTGCTCAAATGTAATTTGAACTATGTTAATGTAAGCCAATGCTAATATAGTGTGTTCCCTCCTTTTAGTTGACTCTCCTTCACATCCTGAAAGAGGAAAACACTTGGGGCACTCCCAAGCAGGATAGCAAGCTGGACACCACTCGGGGGGGAAAGTCTTTGTTTTTTATTATTTTGTTCCGACCCCCTTCCCTCCTAGGACAGCGCTTTATATGAGGTTATCATACCTTTGTCAGGTGTTGTGGTGTTGGGCGAGAGTACGATCCAATATTGTCTCTGTGGACAAGTCCACGAGGTGAGTGGCCTGACTCTCAGAACTCAACAATCATCCAACAGCCACAATATTTGATAATCTGGCTAAGTGCTTATCTGTAAAGAACGAGAAGTATTCTAATGTCACAGCAAAACGGAATACTGCACAAATTACTGTGGTAAATAAAGTACTCCAGACTATGGGCAATTGCTGGATACCCCGCAATCTATAGTGTCCTCTTCCCCATTCCTATTGGCTTCCCCATGTCTGGAATATCTCAAGAGAATGATGGGATCTATAACAGCACAGCTGTGAGTTCACTAAGCGGTGGCAACCTATGGATCAGTTTGTGTGATTTATTATGAAGAACATCAAACTGCAGCTGTCCCTACTCCATAGTATATTTCGACTTCTTGAACTAACCTTTATTAGGAGCTTTAGGTTAAATAATAATGTAGAAATTAGGATCTGTATTTCTACATTATATTTCTACATTAACCTATGTGTTTATTATATTTAAATTACACATGATCAATGAGTTGTTAGAGCTCATGTTTCCATACCTAGAGATGCAAATAAACGCTAGAAAAGTTGAAGACCATCTACCCTCAAAGTACAAGCAGATGATAGAAATTACCAAAATCCAATATGCAAACTGAATGAAAGTCATATACAAATATTTTAACATGCTGGATTATTATGAGGGAGAGCAGTGTATGAACCCTACCAAGATAATAATACGGAGTCAGGTTTCAATAAGAAAACTCATTCTTGCCCTTAGTAGCCGCTGCACAATGCACCAGGGTTTTCATGACAATTGCAAATGAAGTATTTAAGCACCGCCAAAAACATTAAAGCCAAGAAAGCAATCAATTCACGAATCAGTTTAGTAAAAGGAAGAAAAAGGAGTAAGTAAAACAACATTAAAGTAGAAAACAAAATCACATAAGGGATCAGAGTGTAGGATATTTTAAAGTAAAAAAATAAAAAAGTAGAAAAGCTCCTATATTAGTCGAAAGGCATGTGTGACCTAGTCTAGTTCATGATTACAACAAAAGGGCCCTAGCTTGGCAATCCTAGCAGACTGTCACAGTCAACAGTTTTATCTTCATACTAGGTGGGAGTGAGTGCGCGATACAATGAAGTTGAGGTCACACTCAACACTTTATTTTGGAGATAAAAGCGGCTTAGGATCACCTGAAGTTTGCAGCCATTCAAGTTGTGTTCCCACTGGCATCACCTTGCTGCCATTCCCAGCAGACTTAGGATCAACATTTCATGAAAGTGGTGTAGCTTTGATAATCATAAACGATCTCATTTTCTAAATTACATCTCACCGAAAAAAAATCTCGAAACCTGGCTAAGCAAAGGGACATAACCAAAGAAAATCTTAGTTTTGGAATGTATGTAGCTGGTATTAAAAAAAAAGAAACACTGCAGCAAAAGTAGATAAAAGATTGTGTATCGTATGCATCTTATGTATCTTACACCTGTTGTAGGATTCACCAATGCACAGAAAACTCACGCAATTGAAAAAGATAAAATCAAGTAAGCATTGTTTTATGACCCCAAAATATTTTCTACAACACACACATCCATAAAAAATTGGAGGATTGCAAACTCATTCACACGTGGCACCACACACTTATTCCAATAATTTGACCTGGCTAGAGTGACCAGATATGCGCTGTAGAACCTTTGATTCTTAAGCATTACTGCAATTGCACAAAATCAGTTTAAGATGCACATCTGCTACTGTGTATGCTGGTTCATATGTGTCCTTGAATTTGATTAGCATGAATGTTTGTGTGTATTGGGCTTGCGAATGGATCTAGATGGTGGTACCAGCTGTAACGTTGTTACACATACCACATATCATGTGTGATATTGGTATTTTTATTGCAATGCCTTGCATATTTTATAATGACTTATTGTGAGTCTATGATTTACGGCAGCTTAATGTACACAAACATGCATCAAATATGGATTTTCAACAGATGCGTTTCATTAAATTTTAAATGAGCATTTGTCGCTTTGTGAACTGCGAAAAATAAAAACAAGAGTATGTTTGAAGCTTCTCCTGCCTATCGAGACTTATCAGCCTGGATTTCTCCATTCTAAAACAGTCCCTTAGTCTATTTAATGAAGCTGAGAAACTTGAGTTGGGCAGGACAGGACGTTGTAGCATCTGAGACAGATACAAGACTGGTACAGTTTTCTGGGGGATGCTCTTTAGCTTTGTGTTTTGGCACCAAAAGTGGGGAAACCAGAAAATCATAGTTGTCACAGTTTGTTGCATTCGCCCTTTGTGTGTGCATCTTTGCAACTTGATTAGTTTATCAGAGCTCAAAATCCTTTGGTAGAACAAAACTGCAGTAGAAGCTCTAAGGGAGATGGGTATGCCCAAATGTGGGTCCCATGCTCACTGTGCCACAGGACATAAGCTATGCCTCACTGAGAAAGCTTGGGGAGGGTGAAATGGGTCATGGGTTGCTTGTGTTCCAATCTAGATGAGACCTGGTCTGGCATTTTGGTCTGGACTGTACCTATTGGAGCAGGCCCAAGGGTGATTTGCATATGATTGGTCTCTGTATAGAATAGCACACTGGGTGACAAGTGATGGTCTGGAATGCAGCCTTAAATGATTCGCCAGTGTCTGGGATTAATTTTATGCCTTCCAATACTCTGTTGTTTGTTGTAGAAGCTACAGCTGCTAGTACTCCAGAAGGTCAGATACCTTGGCTCTGGGGTTCAATTGAAGCTTCAACCATCAACAGAAATCTCAGAGTGGGATGAACAACAAACTTTGCCTGTCAAGGGACTGTTTTTGCCACACAGACTGACCCTAGGCCTTAAAAGGTTGAAATGTTTTGAAGCCCCAACTTTTTTCTTTGCTGACTTCTTTTTTCCTTGTCACCTCCAACGCTCCCTAACTGCAAGGAACAGTTGAATGACAAAATATTGTGAACAACAATACTGTTTGACATGAATACTGTGTTAAAAATATTGATTCCAATTGTGTTTATGTACTTACAATGTAAAGTACCAAAATGTTGTTTCTAAAATACTATTGAAGAGAATATCACCCAAAAATGTAGGAATATCGTTTTTTAATACATCTTGATTTGAAATTCATTTCTTTAAAATATTAAATTAGTAAATAATAGTATAATTCAAAATAAACAGTTTTAATAACATATTAAAAGCCTATATACATGTAAAACCAACAACTACAATTAATATACTAATATAAATTAAATTCACTAAAAACAACATTTATCACAAATATATTAATAAACCAATATTAAATACAACAATATTTCTAGAAACTATAATGTATAAAAAAAAAAAAAAACGTTCATACCTTTGATATTCTGTTCCACAAACATTTTGAAGAAACAATACTTTTGGCATAATATTCATGTCGATATTGTGGAATATATATTTGTATCATTCACCTCTAGCAACATCACAGCAGAGGCAGATGTAGGAGCCTCTCAAACACTCTTTTTATTCAAGACAGAGCCAAACTGCAGTCCACTGATAAGCTGGTTCTTCTGATATAATTTCCCCTTCTTGACCTTTATGTTCTGTGGATAACAAGAAGCCTGCTGGTCTGACCCTTGAAAAACACTTCCCCAGTTTGCATATATAGTTAAGCAGATTATTATATGTCAGTCTTTCCCTGGCCGGGTAAACACAAACAACAGGTTATCTATCTTCTGTTCTTCTCCAAGTCAAGTTAAATTCAAAAGGCTGCCGGATGAGTCTTTCTTAAAGTGGTCACTAGTCAGTGACTGATTATGGAGCTCCAGCCTGTCCCAATAAAGTTGCCACACTGTTTCGCAGCCGTGCCTCGTATTCGCCTCAAAACAACCCCAGAAAGGACTATTACAATAACGTTAGGTAGAACCTGTCTGGATACTCTCCAGGGATATATTTATCAGTATACCAGTCCACCAATGATTAAGATAGTTGATACATTTCGTAATAGTGTTAAGATACTTTTTGTAGCAACTTCCTAAGTCAGCCTATGAAAGTACGTCTCAGAAATCCAAAGGAAACCTTTGCATAGGGACAGCAGTTCCATACTTTACAACAACATAACACTTTTTTAATCTTGTTACTGAAGAGGTAGGCTGCTCCTTATTGCAGCACTTTTACACTGCATGTACCCATGACGTTTGCGTCCCAAGGCATTACTTACAGTAGAGTTAGATAATGCTAAATATACATTTTCCAACATAGTAGATGTGATTTTAAGTTTGCTGACTGCAGCTTTGGACAACAGCAGTTCGAGGCTGCAATGGTAGTCAAAAAGCCATGCTTTAAAAATCACTTGTGTTATGTAACTGCCCACTACTGCCTAGCTTATCTGCCCTTTGGACTACTGGTGCAATATTGTTATCATACAACCATGCCCTTACCTTAAATTCAGAAATATCAATTGTGTTTAGGTGTGCAAGTACATTGATTGGGTATGTTTAGGAGCCTTTCTGCCTAAATATGCCAGTAAATCAAATAAACATAGGGAACCGTTACAAGCGCACTTTCCTCTGTCATGAATTTTTCATCCAGAAATGTGTTCATCATTGATGCATTATTATTAGAGCAACGCTCACTCTCTGGAAATGCCCTCATGTTTGCTTGTCTGTGGCCAAATATCGATGCTTTTATTTTAAAGGAAAAAGCATCAAATTGCATAATAAAAACAAGCGTTTAACCAAACAAGCAACTTTTAACATAGTTCTTAGAACTGTTCCATTATCAGTTCCCACGTAGAATTTAGACATGTGCAGAAATACCAGCTTAACATCTCGAGCAGGAGAGTGGACAAGTTAATGCCCATATATCCTTCTCAACTTATCTGCAGGAAAATATTATTGCTGATATAAGAATAATAGTAATGAGCATACCCAATAATAGTAGTTAACATGATCAAATAAAACAAATGTTATGAAGGCAGATAACATAGCACATTGTGAGAATCTCTGCAACGCCTATCTCTAGCGAATAGGCATATTAGCCATTATGAGATTTGAGTATTTAGATTTTGTGGTCGCATAGCCAAACCTATTTATTTTCCAGTCCTCAGCCTCTCAGTCAAAGGCTAAATTGTGCCAGTGCAGCCAAGTTTGTTTTCAAATAATGACCTTTGCTAAGTTACAAGGATAATTGCCTTGCTCTGCTCCTCTGTGACCCAAAGTCCCTCTGTCAGAAATTGGGTCTCTAGTTGGCAGATATTTGCAGTTTGTCAAGTAGGGACCACAATCCTAGCCAGGGCAAGTAAGCTACACACTAGAACTTTACCTGGGCTCACCATCGGGTAGTTTGGCACAGAGCAGTTGGCTAACCTAAATAGGCAATGTGTAAAGTAGCTGTGCACACACACAGTAACACAGTGAAAACACCACAAAAGTAATCCACACCAGTTTAGAAAAATACCCAATATTTATCTGAGTCAAGCAAGACCAAAACGACAGAAATCCAACATGCACAAGTCAAGTAATGAATTTTCACAGATTAAATAAAAATGCAGTGCTTATAAGACAATAACTCCAACTGGGGCTTGCATGTGATGCATCATTTCGTGACTGGGCAACGTCGCTGATGCGTCGATGTCCAGAAGTGATGAGTACCGCTTCAAATGCGTCAGTGCTGAATCAGCCAAGTGAGAGATGCATTGAAAGTCAGGTTGCTGCGTCACACAGTCAGCGAGCGATGTTCGTGGCTTCGGTGTAGGCAGTGGCATTTCTGCTGCAGGAAGCATCAGTTCTAAGTGACGCACCAGTGCTGATGCGTCTGTTCTTATTTTGCAGCACCACACTTTAAACTGCACACACAAAGTCTGCAATGGCAGGCCTGAGATATGTTTGAAAGTCTATGGTAGTGTGTGGCCCAACCAGCGCTGCAGGCCCACTAGTAGTATTTGACTTACAGGCCCTGGGCACATATAGTGACCTTTACCAGGGACTTACTAGCAAATCAAATAAGCCAATCATGTAGAATTCAATGCTACCATGTTTCAGACACAGAGCACATGCACTTTAGCACTGAATAGCAGTGGTAAAGTGCACAGAGTCCTAAAGCCAGCAAAAATGAACTTCAGCACACAGTCAGAACAGGAGGTCAGAAAGCAAAACAAAAAGATACCAGGTCTAACCTCCTCACTCTCTAGATGAGCGTGCTGTAAGAGATCATTTTGCATCATTCAAACAACATTATTTTTGAGAAAATTACCCTCGCGATTATTGATGTAAGGTGTGGAGAAATGCACAACAATTCACGTATCTTCACTTTAAAGCAACTGTGCCTTTCTCGAAGTAATAAACATTCAATATATCATATATATGACACACACAGTAGCACATTATGAATTATAAATGCATATGAACCAACAGTGGCTACAAATGTATAATGACTTGTTGGGCTTGAGCATGAAACAAATCAAGGTGCGGAAAAGGTCCCATATTCAGGGTTGAAGAAAATGAAGTGCTCAGAACTGATTGCATGTATAATATTGTTGGTATGATATGTCAGTAAATTCAGTGCTCAGAGGTTCGCCTGCAGATATCAGGGCAAGCCTGTCCTTTCTTTCCCCAATAGAGAAATAAAATCAGTGGCAATCTGAAAAGAGTAGTAATAATATTTGCATATAACAATGATAAAGTAAAGCACTTTGGAGAAAAGCACAACAGAAATTACAAGTTATTATTACTATTATTATTATTATTATTATTTAGACATTTTCTTCTTGAACACGGCATTTTTGCCTTGAACTATTCTGCTAATATCTATTTTACATATTACACATAATGGTACAAAAATACATATTTAAACCCACACTTTTCGCACATCCAGACTTACCTGCTTTAGGTATTGATGAAGCAAAAGAAGAACATATGCATAATCTCCAACTGCCTTAAATTAGACCACTTTCATAAATCAGTTCCAGACCAGAGTTTCTAACAATATTTATGAGTGAATAAATGAATTACATTTGTTCAGCAGTCACAATTAATTCAATCATCTCTAAAAGCTGATCTTAATTTAAAAGCTGATCTTAAATAGCTCTGAGGTCTTTAATTGTGGTCTAGCAAAGAAGGGTTTTCAAGTCTTTTCATGAACTGTATGAAATAACCTGGCAGGCCACACCAAGTGAACCTGTCAGGTTGCGTTTTGAATCTATGACATTAGGTAACATAGGGGGTCATTACAACCCTAGCGGACGGTGTTAAAGCTGCGGTAATACCGCAAACAGGCCGGCGGACAAAAAAAGGGAATCATGACCGTGGCGGAAACCGCCAACATAGACAGCCACTTTAACACTCCGACTGACACAGTGGTACAGACAAGCAGCGCGGCGGTCACCGTCAACAGACAGGCGCCCACAGTATCACAACTTGCCAATCCGCCACCTTTTCCGGGGCGGATTCACCGTGGATAAAAACACGGCAGAAACAGCTTTTGCAATGGGAAAACGGTCACCTTAACACACTCCACCAGGAAGGAGGACACCATGGAGCCGGAATTACAAATCCTACCTGCCCTTGTCTTCCTGCTCATTTATGCACACCAGCAACGGCGGCGGCAAAGACAACGGTGAGTACTGCACCTACGACATAGGGGAGGGGGGAGGCAAAAGTCAGGGGGACACACACGAAACACCCCCACCCTCACCCTCACACAGTATAACACACACAGCTATGCATGTCAAAACATCACAGTAACAACCCACAACCCCCCCGGAAGAATACAAAGACCAAAGGAAATCAGTCGATAAATTGTGATGTATCAAAATACAGTTACCAATTATATACAGATATATATATACACAAATTCAAAAGGATATACATTACGAGAAGCAGTACAGGTATGCACATATCAATGTCCGTGCACCACTGGTCCAAAAATGCATGGGCGAGGCCCACAAGAGATACCTGTCCACAAAGGGAGAGAAGACTGCTGGGGCATCAGATAGAAATACAACAGGCACCTCAGGGGGAAGGGAAGGGGGTGCACCTCAGCCGGATTACAGCACCACGCCAGATCCACGACGGGGCACCATGCCCATTGATGTATCCTGGGGAGTGCAAAGTCACAGTCTCTCAAGTCTCTACAGTGGGTGGGTTGCCCACTGAACAATCCTGGGGAGTGCAAAGCCACAGTCTCTCAAGTCTCTACAGTGGGTGGTTTGCCCACTGTACCATCCTGGGGAGTGCAAAGCCACAGTCTCTCAAGTCTCTACAGTGGGTGGTTTGCCCACTGTACCATCCTGGGGAGTGCAAAGCGACAGTCTCTCTAGTCTCTACAGTGGGTGGTTTGCCCACTGTACCATCCTGGGGAGTGCAAAGCCACAGTCTCTCAAGTCTCTACAGTGGGTGGCTTGCCCACTGTTCCATCCTGGGGAGTGCAAAGCCACAGTCTCTCAAGTGGATAACAGTCTCCACTGGTTCTGGAGGGGGAATGGTGCCCACACTACATTTAGCTCCCAGTGACGGTTCCTGTACCGTCACAGTCCCAGCTGTACATGGGATAACGATGCTTGATGTGGCGGTGTTCCCTTGTTCAGCGGTGCTTTGCCATGGCGGTCCCTGATCTGTTCAGCGGTTCTCTGCCCTGTTCAGCGGTGCTGTGCCCTGTTCAGCGGTCTTCACCATGGCGGTGACTCCCTTGTTCAGCGGTGCTTTGCCATGGCGGTCCCTGATCTGTTCAGCGGTTCTCTGCCCTGTTCAGCGGTGCTGTGCCATGTTCAGCGGTCTTCACCATGGCGGTGATTCCCTTGTTCAGCGGTGCTTTGCCATGGCGGTCCCTGATCTGTTCAGCGGTTCTCTGCCCTGTTCAGCGGTGCTGTGCCATGTTCAGCGGTCTTCACCATGGCAGTGATTCCCTTGTTCAGCGGTGCTTTGCCATGGCGGGCTCTGACCTGTGCATTGGTGTGTGGCATGACGGTCCCTCATTTTCCAGCGGGGCTGTGGCAGCCGGGGCCCTCCTGGGCACTGACTCCGGCGGTGGTCTCCTGACCAGTGACGATACTTGTGCCCTCCTGGGCAGTGACTCTGGCGGTGGTCTCCTGACCAGTGACGATACTTGTGCCCTCCTGGGCAGTGACTCTGGCGGTGGTCTCCTGACCAGTGACAATACTTGTGCCCTCCTGGGCAGTGACTCTGGCGGTGGTCTCCTGACCAGTAACGATACTTGTGCCCTCCTGGGCAATGACTCTGGCGGTGGTCTCCTGCCAAGTGACGATGGTGTTGGTGGTGGCGTCCCGGCCGCCGGGGAGGATGGCGCCCTTCTCTGCCGTGCTGCTCTCACCAGACTGTGCAGACTTCCTCTGGCCCTTCACCACCTTTGGAGGAGTCACAGCTGACTCTGCAATCCCCCTGGGACCCTTGTGAGCAGTTTTGCCGCCCGGAGTCTTCACCCTGTCCCGTCGGCCACTTTCCAACTTGAGATGCTTTACAGGGGGTGGACTGGCAGTGCCTTGGCTCCGTGTCACACTGCCTGCCCTGGTGGCCGGTGCACTCCACACACCTGTAACACGCACCACTGGTACTGGAGTCTTTTTGGCTGAGGTGCTACTACGGGACTTATGAATTGGAGGGGTGGGGATGGGGGCAAAGAGGTCAACGTTGCTGAGGGAGAGTTTATGACGAACACTGGGATGGGTCGCTGGAGGGGGTCTGGGAGTGGAGGAAGAGGAGGTGGTTGTAGGAGGTGTCACTTTAGGTGTTTTGGGTCCAGGTGCAGGTACTGGAGGCTGTCGTGAGGTGGATGGATGTTGGGTGTGTGGGTGCCCGCGTTTGTGTACTTTGGGAGGGGGAGTCACAGACACACTGGGAGAGGACACAGGGGACGTGTAAATGGGAGTGGGGGTGGTGAGTGCAGGTGAGCGGGGTGTGGTGCTGGGTGTTCTGGTGCGAGTCCTAGTGCCTGTAGATGTAGTGCATGCAGGTGAGAGTGTAGACGACACTGGGAGGGAGGAGGGAGGCGATGAGGAGGGGGACACAGTGGAGGCAGTGGATGTTGCTGTGTCTGTATGTGTCTGATGCTTGTGTGAGTGCCTGTGGGATGTGTGGTGCGTATGTTTGCCTGAGCTACTTTTGTGTGTTGAGGTGTGTGCATGCTTGTCTGTTGGTGTGCTTGGGATAGGCTGGGGTACAGGGGACTGGGTTTGGGTGGAGGAAGTTGGAGGGGGGAGGCTAGACACAGGGACAATGGCTGCCATCAGTGCTGAGGCCAAAGATTGCAGGGTTCGATGAAGGGCAGCCTGACCAGAATGAATGCCCTCCAGGAATGCATTACCGTGTTGCAACTCCCTTTCTACACCCTGGATGGCATTCACAATGGTAGACTGCCCAACCGTGAGTGACCTGAGGAGGTCAATGGCCTCCTCACTGAGGGCAGCAGGGGTGACAGGGGCAGGGCTTGAGGTGCCTGGGGCGAAGGTGATGCCCACCCTCCTGGGTGAGCGGGCACGGGGCGAACGCTGAGGGGCTGCTGGGAGGGCGGTGCTGGTAGGGGAGGTGGCGGCTGTACCTGTAGAAGTGTGGGGCACAGATGGTGCCGCCACCACAAGGGAGCTCCCATCGGCGGACGAGTCTGTGTCGCTGGTTGGTGATCCGGTGCCCGACGTGAAGCTCCCCTCGCCCTCCGTCCCACTGCATTCTGAGTCCGTGGTGTGGCCCTCCATGGCCATGTGGGATGCAGCTCCCTGTGCTCCGGTGCTGCTGTACCTCCGCCTGATGATGCTGATGCACAAAAGAACAGGCAGAGCTGAAAAAGGGGGGGGGACGACAGAAGAAAGACAGGTTGAGTGCATCGCATACCGCTACCGTTGGCGGACAATACAGACACAGCAGCCCCCTGCACTACGCCGTGCTCCTGGCCTCTACAGATGCAATTCCTTAGATATGGCCTACATGACTATGGTGGACATCTGCACACATGGGTGCCACAGGGGCATGTATACCTGTACTTGGCACTCTACTGCGGTGGGGTGGAGTGCCACATGGCCTGCATTACGGAGGGGCCTAGCCTATGGAAGTCGCCCTGGCCTAGGGAAACCCACAGCCCTCCTCCCCCACCCAGACCCCTCAACTGCGCGCAAAGTCCCCAGAATGATTGTGTACTCACCCACTTGTGTCTGCTGTGATGCCCTCAAGCGCCCATCCAACTCAGGGTAAGCCACCGCCAGGATCCGGAACATCAGGGGGGTCATGGGGCGACGGGCACCCCTCCCACGTTGGGAGGCCATCCCCAGCTGAGCCTCCGCCGTCTTCTTGCTCCAGCGGCGAATGTCCTCCCATTTTTTCCGGCAGTGGGTGCCCCGCCTCTGGTGGAACCCCAGGGTCCGGACATCCTTGGCGATGGCACGCCAAATGTCCTTCTTCCGGTGGGCGCTGACATACATGACATGCACAGGGGAAGAAGAGAAGTCATTAGCAAGAGCACCGTCGAAGTGAGTGGCCCCCATCCCAGCCCTTGCCATGTGGCACATGCATTCATAGTCCTTCATGTTCACTGCACTCTGCCCTCTTCCCTCTTACAACCAGCCCTGTCCACCCAGGCATAGCCCATACAACTTGCTCCCTGTGTACTTACCTGTTGGTCTGGAGGACCGTAGTGTAGCGTGTACTGGGGAGGACCCCGTCCACGAGCTTCTCCAACTCCTGAGCAGTGAAGGCAGGGGCCCTTTCCCCAGACGCAGCAGTCATTGTCTCTTCCAGACCGAGGTCACAGCAGCACTTGCAGTGTAGGTCCTCTCCTGTCGAAGATCAAGTATCAAGTGATTGAACAGAGAGAAAATGGTGGTCACGTCTGCGGCGGTGACGTCCGCGGCGGTGCGTATCATCACCGCCGGCGCACTTCATCATTGGCTCCTGGGACCCATAGGGTCCAATGTTAACCAATGCAGCATTGCGCGCCGTCTACGATCGCCTACCGCGACGGTGTACAACGCCAGCGCAGTTACCTCACATCCCACTGTCCCAGTTTAGAGGTCAGGCAGCCGCCATTTCAGGGGTCCACATGGCTTAATTTACAACTGCATCACACATACCTGGGCCTACACTCGACACACATACAGGAAGAATTTTTGTCTTTGGTGTCGAGTTCTGTGTATCTGTGGATACATACCTGGGATTTTGCTGACTCTGTGGTCGCTGTTGTCCTTCTTAGGCACCGTCAGCTTGGACATTTGAGAAGATGGCGGAATCCTCCGGTGTACCGACCGCTGGTGGACCTGTTGACAATGGAGGAGCGACATTTAATCATCACCTACAGGTTTGACCGTGCCACTATCCAGGAACTATGTACCCAGTTGGAGCCAGACCTGATGTCACCAATCCGCCATCTCACAGGAATCCCCCCTGACGTGCAGGTGCTGTCAGTGCTCCATTTCCTTGCAAGTGGGTCTTTTCAGACAACAGTGGCCATGGCATCAGGGATGTCCCAGCCTATGTTTTCCAACGTGTTGTCCAGAGTGTTGTCTGCCCTGCTGAAACATGTAAGGAGCTACATCGTTTTCCCTCAGGTGGAGGATTTTCCAACAGTGAAAGGTGACTTCTATGCCCTTGGACATATCCCCAACATCATAGGTGCTATTGATGGCACCCATGTAGCTCTGGTCCCCCCCCACAGGAGTGAACAGGTGTACAGGAACAGGAAGAGTTATCATTCCATGAATGTACAGATGGTATGTTTGGCAGACCAGTACATCTACCAGGTAAATGCTATGTTCCCTGGATCAGTGCATGACGCCAACATCCTGCGCAATAGCAGCATCCCTTATATGATGGGTCAACTCCAGAGGCACCAGGTGTGGCTATTGGGGGACTCTGGTTACCCCAACCTGTCCTGGCTATTGACCCCAGTGAGGAATCCCAGGACCAGGGCAGAGGAACGCTACAATGAGGCCCTTGGGCGGACTAGGAGGGTGATCGAACGCACCTTTAGCCTCCTGAAGGCCAGGTTCAGGTGTCTGCATATGACAGGTGGTTCCCTATTTTACTCACCAAAGAAGGTGTGCCAGATCATCATCGCCTGCTCAATGCTTCACAATCTTGCTTTGCGACGCCAGGTGCCTTTTCTGCAGGAGGATGGTCCAGATGGCGGTGTTGTGGCAGCTGTGGAGCCTGTGGAGCCTGTGGACAGTGATGAGGAGGACGCTGAGGAAGAAGACATAGACAACAGGGAGTCAGTCATACCGCAATATTTCCAGTGACACACAGGTGAGAACAGTTTTCTTTTTACCATTACATTCACTTTCACACTTCTACCTCTATCCTGTCTGTCAGTTCATAGCAGTATTTGGTCACTGAGTTTTACCTTTCCATTACGGTTTCACAGGTGTGGTTAGCAACGTGTGTCATCTGCTTGCATCCTTCAAGGACTTGTGATGTGTGACATAGGTATGTTGGCTATAAAAATTGGAAAGCATGTTGATACTGTCATTGATTATACATGTTTACCAAATCACAGACTGACTCCAGATTGTTTTGTGGTTCAAGGGTGTTTATTTCAGTGCTCAAAAATGGAGGGGGGTGTGATATGGTGATGGGGGACGGTGGAGGAATGTCCATGGCAGAGTCCAGTCCATTAGTCACACAGGTGCACTGCCCATATGGGCATAGGAAGTGGAGATGGGGCAGTTCCAATCGGGACAGGGTAACAAAGTGAGACAGTGGGAGGACAATCAGGGTGGTCTCATTTCCTGGTGGGGGTCTTGCCATCTTGCTCTGTCCTGTTCCTGGATCTCAGGGACCGCTTGCGGGGTGGTTGTCCGTCTGCAGGGGGTGGGGTGCTGGTGTGGTGGTCCTGTGGCGGGCGTCCTGTCCACTAGCGCCGGCGGAGGTGGTGGTGGTGGGCAGTTCATCGTCCATGCTAGTGTCAGGAGCCCCTTGGAGTGCCACGGTGTCCCTCATGGTCTTCTGTATGTCCTTCAGCACCCCTACAATGGTGCCCAGGGCGGAGCTGATGGTTCTGAGCTCCTCCCTGAACCCCAAATACAGTTCGTCCTGCAGGCGCTGGGTCTCCTGAAACTTGGCCAGTACCGTGGCCATCGTTTCCTGGGAGTGGTGGTATGCTCCCATGATGGAGGAGAGGGCCTCGTGGAGAGTGGGTTCCCTTGGCCTGTCCGCCCCCTGTCGCACAGCAGCCCTCCCAGTTCCCCTGTGTTCCTGTGCCTCCGTCCCCTGGACTGTGTGCCCACTACCACTGCCCCCAGGTCCCTGTTGTTGTTGGGGTGGTGGGTTATCCTGGGTTCCCTGTAGTGGTGGACACACCGCTGATTGACGTGTCCTGGGTACGGAGGTATGGGCCCGCTGGGTGGGTGCTGTGCTGGTGTTACCAGAGGGTGGAAGGTCATTGTTGGGCTGTGCCTGTGCAAGGGGAACCGACTGTCCCGAGGCCCACTATGGTCCGGGCTGGTCATCAGGGTCCAGTAGGGCAGAGCTGCTGTCGTCACTGTGGGCCTCTTCTGTGGGTGGAGTGGAGATGTCTCAACCCCCCGGTGTGGTGACGTTCCGTAGTGGTCCTGCAGGGATATAAGAGCATGATTAGTGCATGTGTGTGAGTAATGGTGTGCAATGGGTGGGTGTTTGTGTACCCCAGTGCAAGCATTCCTGTGTGTGGGTTTGTGTGATGATGGTTAGGGGGTTGTTATGGGTATGTGCAGTGAGCATGCTTTGGTGAGGGCTGACCAGGCTTTGTTTTTGCATGCGGGGCTTGGTGTTGGGATGGGTGGTTTGTGTTATGAGTACATTAGTGAGGAGTTGTAGTGATAGGGGAGGGGGGGAGGGGGGGGTGTGTGATAGCATGCAGGTAGGGTGGGGGATATAATAGTTGAGATTTAACTTACCAGTGTCCATTCCTCCACCGACTCCTCCGAGGCCCTCTGGATGCATGATGGTCAAGACTTGCTCCTCCCATGTTGTTAGTTGTGGGGGAGGAGGTGGGGGTCTGCCGCCAGTCCGCTGTACCGCGATGTTGTGCCTGGATACCACTGAACGCACCTCCCCCCCATAGGTCGTTCCACCTCTTCCTGATGTCCTCTCGATTTCTTGGATGCTGTCCCACAGCGTTGACCCTGTCCACGATTCTTTGCCATAGCTCCATCTTCCTGGCTATGGATGTCTGCTGCACCTGTGAGCCAAATAGCTGTGGCTCTACCCGTAGGATTTCCTCCACCATGACCCTGAGCTCCTCCTCGGAAAACCTGGTGTGTCTTTGGTGTGACATGAGGTGGTGTGGGTGATGTGTGGGGTGGTGTAAGTGTTGATGTGTGTGTTGATGTGTAGTGGTGTGTGGTATATTGTGCGTGTAATGTTGTATGGATGATGGTGTTGTCTGCCTCTGTGTGGTGGGGTTCTCAGTTGCTGTGCTCTCTGTCTATCTGGCCTTCGTCTCTAATTTTTTGTCGTAGTGGTTTGTGGGTGATGTGGGTGTGTGTTTTATATTGTGTTTGGTGTGTGGGAGTGGTGTTTGTATGTGTATCAGGTGTGTGTATTTGTAATTGTCCAATGTGGAGGTGTTTTGGAGATGTGTGTGTATTTTGAGCGCGGCGTTGTGTACCGCCAATGGAATACCGCGGTTGAAAGACCGCCGCGTGGATTCATGGGTCTTCATAGCATGGGCGTGTTTCTGTTGGCGTGACGGTGGAGGTTTTGGTTTCGCCAGTTTATCACTGACCTTTGGTGTGGCGGTCTTGTGTGGGTGTCTGTATTTCGGCGGATTCCGAGATGTGGGTCATAATAGCTGTGGCGGAATTCTGCGGCCGCAGCGGTGTATTGGCGGTCTTCTGCACGGCGGTAAGCGCCTTTTACCACCAATGTTGTAATGAGGGCCAAAGTGTTTTCACTGCTACATTAGCACATTAGCATATATTCCAAAGACATCTACTTTTCTCCCACTCATTTGAAAACTAAGAGACATGAACCTGACAGGCACAAATGATGAAATATACATACGTGTACCCTATTCTCACATTCTAACATATCCTAACTGTACTGCAGAAGCATTCAGTTTACTAATTTGTGTTAGGCAGGTGTCACAAAAATATTTACAGCTCCTTACCATGTATTGAATTTCATCTCTGGGTTAGCCTCCAGGTGCTTTTTATCCGTTTGTGGGAAACAATTCCATAGTCCAGGAGTAAAAATAAAATATTTGTCTTGAACACTTTACTCACTTCCAGTATAATGTTTAGTACCATGATGGTATGGTATACTAGACACATTTGTCTTAGTCAGAGACAGGGCCACGTTTCAAAATATGGGAGTCATGTTTAGCCACGTCTGAAGTTTATTAGGGACTTAACAATCTTTCAGGTTTTGGCATTCTCTGCATTGGACATGAGTAAACAAATTTCCTTATGATGGAAATAAAATGTGTTTTTTAAAGTGTATTTGCGTGATTAGAGCTACCTGGGTCTTATTTATCTGCAGAATAACCTCTATGTAGAATCTCATTTTTCTTTAGAGTAAATGCCATAATCATATACTATTTTCTGTATAGCAAATGCTACATACATTATATAACTGTATTTATAAACAGCTCTACGGAACTCTGCTAGGCACCCCTCACATCTTTATTGGTGCAGGAACTTCAACTGGTTTATAATTAAATGATAAGCATCTCTAACCCAAACCATTTATTGAATTACATTTTAAGTGCATATGGGGTGAAAACATTGGGTAGCTATGTGAGTACCTACTAAGTTACAACTTTGTCAATTTTCCCTACATTCCAACAGAAACACCCAGCTCTCGCTCTTACTTTTTAACCTTAGGCCTCCTATCCAAAGATTGCATTCACAATTGTGCACTGACTTTTTACAAATGTAATCTGATTTTGTGACCTGACCTATGTAACAATAGGTCACAAAAAAGCGAATTACAAGGGGTCACCAAAAAATCTGCCTATTTAATATTTATGAGCCAAATCGCATTTTGCGACACCCTGCTATTGGCCACAGTCACTGGGATAGTGCCCAGAAGAGGTGGTTAGACCACCATGGTTGTGATGATGTATACATAAAGAAACCTGCTGTTTTTGTTCGTTTTTCCGTAAGTGCAGTCAGTATTACCTAAAAGAACAGCCAGCCTGCATTAAACAATACATATGTTAATTTTTTCTAAAAGGGTGTTGAGAGGTGGCAGTGGTTCACAAAGGGGAAGGGTCCAAAGGGGGTTCCTGCTCCTTTGTGAATCAGTTACCACCCCCTTTGAGGTGTCAGTATCTGATCAATGTTTTACGCCCACAATTGCGTCCACGATTCTTTGATACAGTTGTCTCTGACTCATAAGTAGTAGCCGGAAGCTCCTTTCACATCCCCTCCTATTTGCGATTTGAACATTGTTGCAAAAGTGTCTTTATGAGTGGGAGAGCATGTTCAGACTCGAACAAAAAGGAATTTTGTGCATAAGTAAAAGCACGATTGCAGTCGCAAACCGCCTGATTTTGTCAATTGCAGCATTTCAAATTGCAAGAGGGCTTTGTACATGAGACCCCGTGTGCTGTCAGAAACGTGCACTCTAAGTGGGTGATCCATGCTGCTAAATTGCACATGTGAGTTTAAATATATGCTGATCCTAATTTTGTGATTCTGAATGTTTGATGATGACTTAAATTAAACTTAAATGCATACAAATAAGTGTGACTGTTGCCTAAGATGCTTTGCCATCGCTGACCTTATACAGCAGAGTTTTTCAATACCTTTTGCAGAGTGTAAAGCCTCCAATGCAAAAACTAGTGCTACGGGTGCAGAGGTCTTACAAGCTCAGACAGAAATGTATTACTAGAGTAACACCAATTTTATAGACTCTGTCTCATACAGCAGTTGTGTATAATAATGACTTAAAAATAAATTATTATAGATTCAGGAACTTATTGCTGGTACCCGATTAATTACAATATGTGGGGTAAATGGTGATTTTGCACATATTGCATTCATGTGTTCTGTCATAAGTGTTGGCATAAGGCGCGATAAAGTCCATACCAATTACTCTGTGGTGCAGGGTTACCCTCTCACTGCAAGCGCAAATGGAAGAACTGCTCGTGAAACAGGAAGAATTAGATAATAGATAAATGTGGAGTACCAATCATATATAAGAAGGATACTGCGAGGTGTAGAAGGTGAATGTCAAAACATCCAAGCATATGTACAGGAACTGCTTCATTCACCCAGAGGCAAGCCAGAGTACCTTTGGCAGAGACTAGACCGTACCCAAAAAGTCAGAATGAGAGAAGGCAAATCAGATGCCTCAGATATAACCAAAAGAAGTCACTACTTTGTAAAAAAAAGGATGTTATAGTCTGAAACCATGAGAAAAGGGAAGGATTTTATCAAGGACAAGTATAAACACTCTATGACTTGGAAACTATCACACTGAGAGGGCAAGGCACCTCCAGCCCAACTGAACTCCTGAGATCATAGGATGTTTCCTACGGAACAACCTATCTGAATAATATTCGCTTGGGTGAGGAAGAAGGTAGTTGCCAGATAACTTGAGGAATCTGGGAAAATTGTGGGCTGAACACTATGTAGGAAGAGGTAAGGATTTGAACCTTGCAGGTAATGACAATGCATGGAGACAACCAAAACAGTGCACTGTTCAACCGAAGGAGGAAGGTGACATCGCAAAAGACATATAAGCAGCCAAGGTAGAGATGCTTCAATGCTAGAAAGAGGTTACCAGTTCAAAGGACTCCCTGCAGGGCTTTGAAGACTTGGGAGCACATTCATAATGTGGTGAAGGACATGCTCGAGCAAGGCCTTTGCACTGACGTTTGGTGATGAGGGAATATTTAGAAGGGAAATGGGAGAGCACCCAAGTCGACCATAGGTACAAACCAATGAGTGGTAAGGTTCCAGAGGTGGTTAGAACCTTAGGATTGCTTCTGTTTGGATGTTTCTGGATTAGACTGTTGGCCTGGCTGGCCCTGGCCCTATTAGCATTAGTGGTAAATTTTAGGTAAAGGTAGAAACCACTGATAACAAGGTATAGTAGGAAATAGCTAATCACAGACATTGCAGCACGTTCAACAGTGTGACTTTGTTATGATCATGTTTATTAGCTTTAATACAAAAGGCCAAAACACTCCAGTGAATAAAAAAGCAGTCCAGAACATGATACACTAAATGAAGTGTGCCGTTTGTCTTCTCCAAAATACTAATCTACATCAAAAGGATTGGAACCGGTCTTAGATAGAAATGGTTCCCCAAGCAGTGTTCCTCTGCAATTAAACATGAAGGGTGGTAACACTAATTTGGCAGAATTCAGGGTGGAATGTGTTGAAGGTTCACAAAGTACTGATATTACAGAGAGGCGCGTATAAGTACCTTGGTGGTCCCAACATCCAGAACAACAGGATTATCCATATTATTCTGCCATAAATAACCATATGTTAGTTTAGAACGTTTTCTAGTTTTGTCTGTCATGCTGAGGAACATACATGACACAGAAAAATTTACCATAGCCTTTTCAGACCAAGCCCCCATAACAGTAACTTTCAGTGCACATACACAGTAGTCCGAAGAGACCCTCGAAACAGAGATCTGCTAAGAGAGAAAATCATTGGAGAGAGCGTTCAGGAGTGTATCCATCTATTGTGAATCAAAAGTGACATGTTGAGCTTGTTGACACTTTCCTCTGAGATGTCCTAAAGGTGGAATTAGGGGGTAGGTATCTCATCTCACTCACTGCTGGTTGAAATAAATGTAGATATGAATTACGGTTGAGTCTTGAGAGTTGGCTGAGAAAGCTGGAGTGTCCACATTAGACTTCAATAAAGTGGTATAACATAATTCGGCTCAGAGCACTTGCCAAAGTCTCATACAAAGGTACAACAGAGTAAATGTTGCTTGAGATACAACACCACTTTTATGTTGAAGTGAATAAAACTAGGAAGCTATTGGGTAGTAAATTGAAGCCAAAACTGTACAAGATAGACTTTGGTAAATGAGGTGTTGATATATGAGGACACAAAGATAGTAAAAACCTTTGAATCTTTTATGAAGAATTATACTGGGCAGAAGTTACTGCTCTGGGTCAAATAGATGGTTACCTGTGAAACGGGAAGCTGCAAACAAACCATAACCCCAGAAAAGACTGAAAAATTGAAACAATGGATTAGGATTGAGCAAGTAATCTGCATTGTAGGCAAGTACAAAAAGGGAAATCTCTGGGTCTGGATGGGGTTAAACCATTATTATTTTTTAAGGCCTACTGCACCATATTTGCCCAAAGTATGACACAATTATTCAACATGTTTGTAGATGCTCAGTCTCTTGCCTCTTCCATGATTTAAGGCATGGCATCTAATATCCCCAAACCCTGTGAGCATCAATCACTGTGCAGGTCATACACATCTATCCCTCATTTAAATGAGGATATAAAGATATACAATAGAATTCTGGCTATCAGATTCAGGCCAGTCCTGCTGGGCTTGGCTGGCCCCAACCAATCAGAATTTATTCCTGGTATAATCTGCAACAGTAGCCCTAAAACATACTATACAGAATGGATAACATTCACAACACAAGGAAAAATGACACAATATCGCATGCTGCTGAAAAAGCATCCTATCAAGTTGGTTATGCAAGACATTGAAGGAGTTCTGGTTTGGTTCCAAACTCCAAAACATGATCATAAATAGCTATGTAAATCCACCTGCACACATTGGGGTTAGTGGAAGATCCTTGCCAGCAGTAGCGGTACAGTTGGGGTTGGTACAAGGGTACCCTCTTTGACAACATAAAAGGGGTGAAAATAGGGAATGACAAATAAAAATTTAACATTCCTGTGGCTGACACCCTTGTATGATTGACTGAACAGCTTAATTCACCCCATCTTTTATAAAAGAGGTTGAAGACGATCAAAATATGGTGGTGTTTAAAAGCAATTTGGGAAAAAAGTATTGAATATTGCCCCACCACAGGAACAAGCTCAAGCTCTGAAATGCTGCCCTCTTTTCATTGGGTAAAGAACTTAATAGCTTACTTTTAGATTCAGATCACTCTGGCTATTGAACACATAGATGTGATAAATGTCTGCCTATGGGAGCTTTTCATAAGGAAGAGTGGCAGGATTGGCACACAGGAGTGATTGCTTCACTGGGTAGAGTGGTGGTTGTTAAGATGACACCCTTGTGAATAGTCTTCCTCTTTTAGACTCCTACAATGCCCCTGCCTGTGTTGCTGCTCAGGCGATTACAAAAATGCATTGATAATTGTGCATTAGCAGGGCAAACCCTGTGAATCTCATTTCATTGACCAAGGCTACTGATAAACCTTGGTGGACTAGGGTATTCTACTATTGTGAAACATCATCAAGCATCCCAGCTTCAATTTATGATTGAATCGAGTATATTACAATCCAAAAAGCAAAAGTGTTTCATAGATAAATTCAGAACCAAGCCTCAAATCTCAAGTATCCCCTGGATCACAAGAAAGTATCACTCTTTGGCAGATGTATTCTTCCCCTGTTACTAAGTTCATGTTATGAGTGTGGGATGAGACACAGACCAGGATAGACGTCAGACCCCTTATTATTAACTTCCTTCATCTGTAACCCTGCTTTCGCTCCGGCAGACCCTTCACTCATTATTATTAACTTCATTCATCGGTAACACTGCTTTCACTCAAGCACACCCATCACTCGTCAGTCCAGCAGACTCATCAGACCTCTGGTGATTAACTTCCTTCGTCGCTAACTATGTTTTCACTCCAGCTCTAAATGGTAACCAATGTGACATATGGTACAGTTGGGGTTGTGGGAGAATTTACAAATTCTTTGGGGTTGAACAAGTAAAACCATTCATACCACAAGGAAAGACTATACTATAGCCAGATAGAAAGAGAACATTAATATTGGGTATTGCAGTGCTTTATGCAGCTATATGCCAACTGACCAATAACAAAACTTGAAAGATGTCTTTTGATAAACACAAATGGTATAAGACTGATTTCAGAGATGAACACATTCTTGGTAATCACCTTCACAAGTGAGAAATCCCCTGCACAGAGACAATAGGAAGAGGAAATACGACATCAACTCACAGACAAAGCATGGCAGAAGGTGTTTCTAAAGATGCCCTCCTAAGCTAACTATATAACTCTACTGGTATCACACGACTGTTAAACTCTATAAGCCGCATAGGCCAACAAGATGTTGTTGAGACTGTGGCAAGGTAGGCTCTCTAACCCACATACTCCAGGCCTGCCTGAAGATCCAAAGCTACTGGACAGGGGTGTCTGACATGATAGAAACAAAGTTTGATATGGTCATACCCAGATAACCTACTTACAGACCATTGGGACAAGTAGCAGATAAATCTGCTACACTCCAAGAAGGGAAAACAAATCACACTAGTACCGGGGCTGTGAGGTAAGCGACTGATGCATGTAGGCTTAAGACTACAATCCCTGACAGTAGAGTGATTATACTGGCTATGGCATCTGGTCTGAATAAAGAAGATCACAGGCACTCATTAGGAGTAGAGCGCCCGGTTTCTGTCTCAATGAGTTCCTTTCCTAGGCCTATTATCAAAGAAATGTATAAAATTCACCCTCAATGTCTGAGGGCATTGGGAATTATTCTGCAAGAGCATACCCAAAGGCCATAAGGGAAGAGAGTTAGGTCCCAAAGTCTCAACACCCATTAGAAATCTACGGACAGTGTCACAGATGAGGTGTTCTTCACATGAACATTCCATTATAGGGATACACATTAGCTAGAAGTCCATGGTTGTAGGCAAGTATATGTGAAACCGCTCAGCTTTAATAAAAAAGACTGAATGAAACAACTCATTATGTTCCCATCTGTCAGCTTGCAGCTCCTGAAAATTTACTAATTTTGCCTTCAAAAAACATCTCTTGATGTCTCAAAACAGCACTTTCTCATTTTCTTAAACTTCATTCATGTCCCACAAGTATAAATGTTTCTGTATACAAAAGATGTAATTCAAATTAGTGCAATTACTAAAAAGGAAAGCTGGTATACCTGTACATATAATATTCTCAGAATATGATCATTTATGTAGGGTAAGTGTTCACTTACAATTTTCTGAAAACACACAAATGTTGCCTTTAAATAGAAGCTCTTCTTGTGTATTAAATCCATTCATTTTCCCCAAACACAATTGTGTTATTTTTTGTGAATACAATCTTTGTCTCCAAATACCAGCTTTTCTTTTGTAGTAAGTCACTTTTCTCCACACATGTCAGCTTAACGATACACTTGCTATGTCCAGTGGCCTCACTAACTTGGCTCTAACTACTAGCTTGCCATTTGACCACATACTTTCATTTACCATAAGCCCACTTGGACAATGTTGTCTCAAATGCTCATGTAATGTCATCCAATGGTGAGAACAGCTGCATGTCAATATTTCTCCTTTCATCAATCTGTACTATGTCACATACAGATTTGTCACAACCAAATATCAGGTCTTGCCAGCAAATGCTGGGGATAAGCACTAGACACCAGTGTCAAGCAGAATAGAATAGAATATATATTTATAACTCGCAACGTACACGCCCAAGGGAGAATCCTGGGGCTAAGTGGAGAGCCTGGAAGCCTATAGGGAAAGAAACATGCCTGGGGGAACAAAATTAATGCAAAGTGATTGACAGAAAGAATCAATTGACATAAAAAATCCATGTCTAAGACTGTGTTCTGAAAACATGCTTGCTTCTAATTACAGAGGACAAGATTAATGTATAAGTGAGCGGCAAAGAGCATCAGGAACATTGAAAATCCATGTTTTAAGCTGTTTTCTGTAACAAGTTTCAGATTCAATAAGTCTCAATGGCAAGGGGAGTTGGTTCCAGGCTTTAGAACCTAAGACTGCAAAGGATTTGCCACCTCTGGATTTGAGTCTGAACTTAGGAAGTTTAAGGAGGTTGGCAGAAGAAGATCTTAATGTCTGAGTAGTGATACAGTGCATGCATCTTGCAATAAGATACTTGGAACCTCATGGTCTGAATGCTCTGAAAGTAGAAAATCAGCGATACACTGTTCCAAAGAAAACAAAAAAAGAGACAAAAAAATATATATATAGTGACCAGGGTCCTAAATTCTAGGAGCAAGAGGCCTCACACACCCATAGGGTGTCATGCTTCATCATAGGCGCTGCTCCTCGTCAGACTGGCGCTGCAATGTCTGACGGGCACCACCCCTGATGGGGGGGCTCTTTGCCGGAGATCTTAATATATGGTGGTGCCGTGACCCCAAAGGTGACTAAAGAATCAACGGAGATCAGAAAAAAATTGTGTGGTTAAAATTGACTCTCAAAAACGCCACTGGGACTGTAGAATTTATTGGACCCAATGAGCGGTCAGGGCCAAGATTAAAAATTAGAAACAGAAGAGTGAATCAAGAAGTTAAGATCAATCACTCTTGTAAATTAGAACATATCAAGGAGAGGAGTCTGGGAATTCTCCAAAAACTACCCCCTCATGGGTCAACATGTTTCGCATCCTGGTGGTCCAAACGGATCCAGTGATGCTTCATCAGGACCTTATGTGACTATATGTATCTCCTGAGTAATGAGGGTCACATATATTTGCAAGGAAGTAAATACAGATACCTCTCAACCAACAATTAGTGGGGAGGCGTAATAATCACTTACATGAGTATGGAATAAATAATTCCTAACTCGTGCCCGTCCTAAAATTGAAGGCGAGCATCTTAGGAATACACGGACCAATAGTCCAGCGCTAAACAACGTTTGTTGCAGCAATGCTGGCCAGGCAGAGACCTACCCCGGTCCGTGGTTCCCGAAAGTAAGCAACAAAAGTTTAAAAAGAACCCTCTTATGGACAGGCAAACAGTGGAGGGCTTTAAGGGCAGCTGACGCAGAAGAGCTTCGAAGTAGTTTCAGCACAAGCCTGACTGCTGCATTTTGTACTACCTGCAATTTCTGAATCATTTGTTTGGTGGCCCCAGCATATAGATTGTTGCAGAGGTCAAGCGTAGACATTATCATTGCTATTACCAAAGTCTTTCTAGCTGATACCTGCAAAAAGTCAAAGATTTTTTTTAAGGATTTCGTTAACTTAAGACATATTTGTGTCACAGCAAGAGCTTGAGAGCGAAAGGACGTGAGGTATCAAATTTTATTACTAGATCTTTCACTACTTCCACTGTGGCTGGAGGAGGGGGGCACTGAAGAAGGCCACAAGAGCAGTGGATCAAAAGATTATTATTCCTGAGTAGCATAATTTCCATCTTGTCGGTATTGCATTTTAAATGATTATGCTGCATCAAGCGAATAACTTCAGTTAGGCAACATTTAAAGTTGGATTGTGAGCTGGTGGAGACTTTATCCAAAGCTCGTAAATTATATGGCTTGCGCAAAAACTGCTTGCAGCGATTATGTTGTTCGGCCAAAGCTTGGGAGTACCAAGGAGCAGAGGGCTGTGACTTAGGCTTCTTTGTCTTAGGGGGGTTTCTGAGTCAAGATCATCAATAACACATCTGATCCAATTTTTAAAAATTAAAACATCCTCCGTTCCACTACCCAGGAGAGTAGGGATAGAGGCAGATAGTGTTGAGGAGTCATTTTAGTTATGTCTGTGGGCACGGTATTTTATCAACTAGGCCTGCTGCTTGTGCCCTTTAGCCTAGTAGCGCTTCTTTTTATTTCATTTTATTCTTTTAGATTCAGCCACATTTGTGGTGATGTTTTATTTACCTTTATCTTGCTGTCCTTTCATTTAGGAAAGTATTTACATTTCTTATCACAACATTCTTTCCAAGGCTGCAACAAGATAGGATTGTCGGCACAAGTGGTACACTGCGACTCTAACCTTTCACAGAAACATAGGTATTTTTGCATGGGGACACTTCCTCAGAACATCAGTTGTTTTATTATAAAAACATTTCCCTGTTCCATGCACCTTAGAGGGATATTCCAGCCAGACGACCACGACTGCATGCTGTCTAATTTTGTTTACAGCTGCTCGCTGAGACCACGGTTCCCTGGTCTACATGGTGATGGTGTCTCTATAGATAACAAGCTTCTCCACTACTATCATACCCAGGTATGGGGGTGATGTCTTCCCAAGGGGGGGTAATCCTGAAGGGCAAATTAGGGCTTATCCTGCTGAGCTCTAATATAGGACATTAGTAGTGTAGGTAGGAATTACACATCTAGCACAGTGACAGTATGGTGGGACCTTTCTTGTGTTTCACTTTTCTTGCCGCCATTTTGCTTCTAGTATGTTTCATCATCCTAATCATTGCAATTCATGTTATTTTATCTAAGACACAGCGGATTCAATAAATCTTATTGAACCATTCCCTGCTTCTGTTTGTCTTTGCTTGTGTAAGGCAAATGTAACCGAAAGAAAAGTATGAGATCTGATCCACCACAATTTCCCTGACAAATCACAATGCCATGCCTCCAGTTGCCACAAATCATCCGTGCTCTTGGGCAGAGTTGAGGCACTGCTAGCTGGCCAGAAATGGATTTAGCCAAGAGTTGTCACATGGTGTGTTTGGACTCAGTTTCCCACAATTCAGGCAATGCTGCCGCATAAATCCAGCAGCCTCATTGGTACATTGGAAGCCAATGCGACATTTCGCCACCAACATCAACACCAACTGATTTTCTGATCCTCCTATGTATCTCTGTCTCACTATGTACTAAAGGCACCTAAATACTATATCCAGAGAGGTCTGTGGCATTGTGAATTTCCTACTCAGCTAGACAGATAGTACCTATTCGATGCTGTAGGTTGTCCAATCTTGAAATTTAAAAGAATCAATCCCCAGTTGGTGTCATTATCTCTGAAGAGGTATATTTACCATGGCGAACCCGCAAAGGATGGTAATTGCAGTAAACATGCAAACTCCCCTCACTGCTCATTTTTTAGCTAATGGTCTAACAGCCCAGGGGGGTCCTGTTATATTTGTAGTTGAGGCTAATCTAGGTTATAGAACAGAAACATTTTATTCTTGGGTCAACTTTCCAGCAGTGGATGGGAACATTAATACATTTCATCATGATATACCTTCTAAAATACCAGCACAATACAGAGTACATGCATATTTAGAGATACCTCTATCTTTTCAAGACCACAATAACTGGCTTGATGGCAACCTGCCACACACAATGCTACACTTTAGGTTAGCTCCTCTGAGTAATGATGGTCCTACCTCACCTTTATTGGCCACATAAACATCACATCCTGATGCAGGCACTTGGCAGTAGCTGAGGTTCGCCGCCTATGCATTGAGTTTACAGCAATATATAGACTCTTAATACAGTTTGTAATGCAAACATTAAATACTAACTAAGTACGTGCTGCTCTGGCGCAATTGCACGCAGTCACACCAGGCATTACCCTGCAACTGTGCATTCAATTATGGGTAAGGAACCCGCCAAACGGGAAGAAATTCCGTTTTGGTTAGCTCAAAAAATAAACATGCTGGAGGCAGTATTTCTCCATACGAGACCTTATGATAAACATAGAATTCTCACTGTGTGCTTGCATTTGGGATGGTTCCAGCAGTAGATAACTGCACTACTTGGGGCATGGTATTTGCCACACTCTACTGCACACGGTACACCAACACTTGCCAATCTTCTGCAAGTGTTAAAACAAATTCAAGATGAATGCGGGGCTGCCCAGGCCCTAGTTTTTGGGATGCAATTAATGGGCAATTTTACCACTGTGTCTTCAATAATATTAAGTAATCTTAAAGAGGAAGCATTAGCACTAGCAGTGCACATGCAGCTCCCGGACGTACCTGTACAGGATCAAGAATGGGAGCTGCCAAAGAATATCTCTGAGACCTACTCTAGCATTGGACGCAATAGTATGGGAGCCAAACCTAGTAAACCACAATTACAGGGTAAATCCAATAAGGATTCCACCAAGCAAGTTCCTGAGGGAACAAAGAACTCTGGGATAAACAAAAAAAAAGACATAAAACAGAAAGGGGAGAATGACCCCTCAAAACCGTTATATTATTAGAAATAGAGATAATATAAAAAATCCTGATAGATATCAATATCGCGCCAATCTCGTTCCTTTCAGGACTCACCAGATAAACACAGTGAGAGAGGTGGGCGTCAGAACAATGAACTGAGTACATGAAACTGAGAAAGCAGTCACAAAGCTCATCAGAAGTTTCTGTTAAGAAAGAAGAGAAACTTCCCCAACAAAAACCTCAATTCAAAAAGAAGGTGGCAGCGATTTCTATATGAAATGCCACTCAGGATAAGAGCTTTACTGAAGAACAGGAAGTGGGCACTGGCCCAGCTAGACAGCACAGCAGCGGTCACAATATTTCGCCGGAATCTTCAAGAGCATCTGGAGGTGAAAGCAACTAACAACTTTTTACAAGTCAAGACTGCGGACATACACGTCACCACACCCAATAGGGTTTATAATTTAAAAATACAATTTGAAGGAGACATTGAGCGCCCAATAGACGCTATCTATTGGAATTGAGTAGTTACCATTTATGGCCAAAAAGATTGGTCACCAAGGATTTGTCTATAATCTCCCATATGGGGAAGAGGTAATTGAATCCTCTTTCTCACCCCTTGTTCCCAGAGAGCTCAGGGAGACTTGCGCTATTAATTGGGTGAAGGCGCACGTTATGTCGCAACTATGTAGGGCAGAGTTCTTCAAACTGGGGGGGCCCCAAGTGATCCTAGGGGGGGTGCCAGAATCTGGCCAAAAGAAGCATTATACAAATAACAGGCCTTTGTTTTAAGCAGAAGCATGTTATTGCATTTTTAAATAAGGTAACAGTACTTAACTGCAATGTTTAAATAGGCTCAGACATATTTAAACATTGCCATCCTTATAAAATAATTGTGAAAAATTCTGAGGGGGGACCCAAGGATTTTTATTTTCCAACTTGGGGGGCGCGGCATTAAAACATTTGGGCCCATATTTATACTTTTTGACGCTAAACTGCGCTAACGCAGTTTAGCGTCAAAAAATTTAGCGCCGTCTAACGCCATTCTGAAGCGCCATGCGGGCGCCGTATTTATGGCGTTAGACGGCGCTAGCAGACCGGCGCTGCCTGGTGTGCGTGGAAAAAAACCACGTAGACCAGGCAGCGCCGGCGTAGGGGGAAATGGCGTTAGGGCATCTTAAAATGGGGCAAGTCAGGTTGAGGCAAAAAAATCGCCTCAACCCGATTTGCGCCATTTTTTTCGACGCCCAGACGCCATTTAAATGACTCCTGTCTTAGTAAAGACAGGAGTCATGCCCCCTTGCCCAATGGCCATGCCCAGGGGACTTATGTCCCCTGGGCATGGTCATTGGGCATAGTGGCATGTAGGGGGGCACAAATAAGGCCCCGCTATGCCACCCAAAAAATTTTTAACAAATAAAAAATTATACTTACCTGAACTTACCTGAATGTCCCTGGGATGGGTCCCTCCATCCTTGGGTGTCCTCCTGGGGTGGGCAAGGGTGGCAGGGGGGGTCCCTGGGGGCAGGGGAGGGCACCTGTGGGCTCATTTTGAGCCCACAGGCCCCTTAACGCCTACCCTGACCCAGGCGTTAAAAAGTGGCGCAAATGCGGGGTTTTTTGCCCCGCCCACTCCCGGGCGTGATTTTTGCCCGGGAGTATAAATACGACACATTTGCGTCGCCGTCATTTTTTTAGACGGGAACGCCTTCCTTGCATCTCATTAACGCAAGGAAGGCGTTCATGCAAAAAAATGACGCTATTTGCCCATACTTTGGCGCTAGACGCGTCTAACGCCAAAGTATAAATATGGCGTTAGTTTTGCGCCGAATTTGCGTCGAAAAAAACGACGCTAATTCGGCGCAAACGGAGTATAAATACGGGCCTTGGAGACCACTGATGTAGGGTGAGATAAAGATTCTCCCTACCATCTAATACCAATTAGGTCCGAGCCCCAATATCCAATAAAGCATGAAGCTAGAGCACCCATGAGGGAAATCCTCACAGTGTTAGTGTACCAGGGCATAATTGAAACCTGTGCCTTACTAAAGAACAACCCATTGTTCACTGTAGCTAAACCGGACCATTCATATAGAATAGTTTTAGACTACAGACATTTAAATAGTTATGTTTTTAACTCTAAATTGCAAACTCAAGAATTTCCCCTACATAAAATAGAATACCCAGATCCAGCAAATACTTTGCCTATCGAACAATATAAAACAATTTTGTGCACTGATGGCTCAGCCCAATCAGCAGTATACACCAAACATCAATACTCCGCTGCGTGTGCAGTTGTGAGTGGCTACATGAAGGATGATGAATTTCTTCATCAACATACCTACCCGCAGATCTGAGGGGACTGCAATTCAGTTAGCAGAGCTCAAGGCTCTGTTGATGGCACTGGAACACTAGGATCCAGGACAGTTAACATGGATCATCTGTGATGCGTACTACTGTGTCCAGTCCTTCAATGAACATCTGCATTGCTGGCGCCAGAACGGGTTCAGAGATTCATAAGGCAGCACCATCAAACACAGACTCCTGTGGGGGAATGTAGCATATCTGAAAGAAACACTACCTAATATCCATGTAGTTTATACATTGGGACATCAACGTTCTGGAATACACGTTACAGGCAATACCTTGGCTGATAAAGCAGCCAAATCAGCAGTATGTACTGCTTCTGTTGCTGCAATAACTCATTCACGGATGAGGTAGGATGATGAAATATTGGCTGCTGTGAAAGCTTCGGCTAAAAAAGCCCATGCCAAAGGTATATCCTGCCAAGTGTTCCTTCCACATATCTAGCCTAAATACTGCCCTAGTAACAATACCAGAGGTGGGTGATCATGTGATCTCCAACAAAGATCAAAGATCTGAGTTGATTAAAGCAGCACATGACGGAGTTGCTTCTGCCCATGCTGGTATGGCGGCTACTATTTCACTAATACAAGCATGTTACTGGTGGTGAAATCTAAAACAAAAACAGACCAAGCAGTATGTCTTTTGCTGTGACATCTGTCAGCAAATAAAAAGGTCCACTGTCAAATGCCCACGGAGACACCCCTCCTAATTTCCAATAAACCTCTACAATGTGTATTCCTGGACCATTGTGGTGCCTTGACTCCGGATGGTACATACAAATACATCTTAGTCACTGTTCACTCATGCTCCGGGTTTCTATGGGTATAGCCGAAACACTCAGCTGACGCTCAAACTGTTATTAGAGATTTGCAAGCCTTTATTGGCACATATGCAGTTGCGCCTTTCCACTCGGACTAGGGCCCTGCTTTCGCCTCAACGGCATTCAGGGACACCATGGCCTCCTTAGGGGTTCAACTGTATTATTCGTCTCTGTATCATCCCAGGGGAAACAGTGTTGTGGAGTGACAAAACCATGACTTAAAGCAATCCTTAACAGCGAGAGTATTAGGCACAGGTCGTAGTTGGCTTAATCATCTCTATGGAGTCGTCCAGACAGTACTTAATAATCTGCCCAGAAGGTCCCTGGGATGGCATACCCCATATGAATGTCTGTTTGGAACACAAATGTATGTTCAGATCTTGATGGTCCTGGTGGGGAGGAGGCACATACATCTTCTGACATAAATGAACATGTCTCTTTCTTGCAGGACTTACAAAAGTTATGTGACGACAACGCATCTGCCAGTGCCGTCTCCTTGGGAATAAGGGATGCACCAATAACACCTACTGGCTGGATTCCAAAAATTGGGGATCTGGTGTGTGAAAAGTTTGCTGTGAAAAATTGATTTTGTCCTTCTTATTGTGCACCGGTTAAAGTCCTGGTAATACATGTCAACAGAACTGTTATTCTACCAGTGCTGCCTGTTTTTAAAGAAAACAGATTTCTCTCCATCGATAATGCAAGCTACACGGTTGATCCGGCACAGCAGACCTAGAGGACTCCTGAGTAGTCCCCAAATCCCTCTCATTACAGACCAGGATGTTCCTCTACAGGTTTTGAGCAGCAACGCTGATACCTCTCCGACCTTGGGGAGGGTGGAACATTATCTTTCATTAGTTCCACTAACGTCTGCGACAAGTAATGTCCACAACAATGAACAATTGTTCTCAAATTCAACTCCAAAGGATGGAATGGTTTACTATGAACCATCAAGGGAGATTTCTGCCAATTCTTCCCTTCCAAACACAGCTTCAGTTTTTGCACAAACTGCTTTTAGATATTTTGCCGACATCAATGACTCTTTCACCGACTCATCTGCCTCTCCTGCAACAAGACTGTCAAGAGTACACAAGCTGATAAATTGGCTCAAAATTAACTATTTCATTTGTCCATTGAACTATCTGTGGCTCTTATTAACTGTACTTGCCTTCCTTCTTTGGATTAGGTTTGTCATTGTCTTTTTCTTATTAACCCCTTCGCCGCCAGGCCTTTTCCACCTTTAGTGCCGAGCCTTTTTTTGGCTATTTGGTGCAGTTCGCGCTTAGGCCCTCATAACTTTTTGTTCACATAAGCTACCCACGCCAAATTTGCATCCTTTTTTTCCAACATCCTAGGGATTCTAGAGGTACCCAGACTTTGTGGGTTCCCCAGAAGGAGGCCAAGAAATTAGCAGTGAAAATTTCGTTTTTTTTCAAAGAAATTGGAAAAAGGGGCTGCAGAAGAAGGCTTGTGGTTTTTTCTCTGAAAATGGCATCAACAAAGGGTTTGCGGTGCTAAAATCACCAGCTTCCCAGCTTTCAGGAACAGGCAGACTTGAATCAGAAAACCCAAGTTTTCAACACAATTTTGGCATTTTACTGGGACATACCCCATTTTTACGATTTTTTGTTCTTTCAGCCTCCTTCCAGTCAGTGACAGAAATGGATCCCTGAAACAGCAACATTTCTGAAAAGTAGACAAAATTCTGAATTCAGCAAGGGGTAATTTGTGTAGATCCTACAAGTGTTTCCTACAGAAAATAACAACTGAAAAATAAAAATATTGAAATTGAGGTGAAAAAAACATAAATTTTTCTCTACGTTTTACTCTGTAACTTTTTCCTGCAATGTCAGATTTTCAAAAGCAATATACCGTTACGTCTGCTGGACTCCTCTGGTTGTGGGGATATATAGGGCTTGTAGGTTCATCAAGAACCCTAGGTACCCAGAGCCAATAAATGAGCTGCACCCTGCAGTGCGTTTTCATTCTATACCGGGTATACAGCAATTCATTTGCTGAAATATAAAGAGTGAAAAATAGCTATGAAGAAAACCTTTGTATTTCCAAAAAGGGCACAAGATAAGGTGTTGAGGAGCAGTGGTTATTTGCACATCTCTAAATTCCGGGGTGACCATACTAGCATGTGAATTACAGGGCATTTCTCAAATAGATGTCTTTTGTACACACTCTTTTATATTTGGAAGGAAAAAATGTAGAGAAAGACAAGTGGCAATAACACTTGTTTTGCTAATCTATGTTCCCCCAAGTCTCCCGATAAAAATGATACCTCACTTGTGTGGGTAGGCCTAGCGCCCGTGACAGGAAACGCCCCAAAACGCAACGTGGACATATCAAATTTTTTTAAAGAAAACAGAGGTGTTTTTTGCAAAGTGCCTACCTGTAGATTTTGGCCTCTAGCTCAGCCGGCACCTAGGGAAACCTACCAAACCTGTGCATTTTTTAAAACTAGAGACCTAGGGGAATCCAAGATGGGGTGAATTGTGGGGCTCTGACCAGGTTCTGTTACCCAGAATCCTTTGCAAACCTCAAAATTTGGCTAAAAAAACACATTTTCCTCACATTTCGGTGACAGAAAGTTCTGGAATCAGAGAGGAGCCACAAATTTCCGTCCACCCAGCGTTCCCCCAAGTCTCCCGATAAAAATGATACCTCACTTGTGTGGGTAGGCCTAGCGCCCATGACAGGAAACGCCCCAAAACACAACGTGGACACATCACATTTTTTTAAAGAAAACAGAGGTGTTTTTTGCAAAGTGCCTACCTGTAGATTTTGGCCTCTAGCTCAGCCGGCACCTGGGGAAATCTACTAAACCTGTGCATTTTTGAAAAATAGAGACCTAGGGGAATCCAAGATGTGGTGACTTGCGGGGATCTGACCAGGTTCTGTTACCCAGAATCCTTTGCAAACCTCAAAATTTGGCTAAAGAAACACGTTTTCCTCACATTTTGGTGACAGATAGTTCTGGAATCGGAGAGGAGCCACAAATTACCTTCCACACAGCGTTCCCCCAAGTCTCCCGATAAAAATGATACCTCACTTGTGTGGGTAGGCCTAGCGCCCATGACAGGAAACGCCCCAAAACACAACGTGGACACATCACATTTTTTTAAAGAAAACAGAGGTGTTTTTTGCAAAGTGCCTACCTGTAGATTTTGGCCTCTAGCTCAGCCGGCACCTAGGGAAACCTACCAAACCTGTGCAGTTTTGAAAACTAGAGACCTAGGGGAATCCAAGATGGGGTGACTTGTGGGGCTCTGACCAGGTTCTGTTACCCAGAAACCTTTGCAAACCTCAAAATTTGGCTAAAAAAACACATTTTCCTCACATTTCGGTGACAGAAAGTTCTGGAATCTGAGGGGAGCCACAAATTTCCTTCCACCCAGCGTTCCCCCAAGTCTCCCGATAAAAATGATACCTCACTTGTGTGGGTAGGCCTAGCGCCCGCGACAGGAAATGGCCCAAAACACAACGTGGACACATCAAATATTTTCATAGAAAACAGTGCCTACCTGTGGATTTTGGCCTCTAGCTCAGCCGGCACCTGGGGAAACCTAGGAAACCAGCGCATTTTTGAAAACTAGAAACCCAGGGGAATCCAAGATGGGGTGACTTGTGGGTCTCTGATCAGGTTCTGTTACCCAGAATCCTTTGCAAACCTCAAAATTTGGCAAAAAAAAAAACATTTTCCTCAAATTTGGGTGACAGAAAGTTCTGGAATCTGAGAGGAGCCACAAATTTCCTTCCACCCAGCGTTCCCCCAAGTGTCCCGATAAAAATGATACCTCACTTGTGTGGGTAGGCCTAGCGCCCGTGACAGGAAATGGCCCAAAACACAACGTTGTCACATCACATTTTTTCATAGAAAACAGTGCCTACCTGTGGATTTTGGCCTCTAGCTCAGCCGGCCCCAGGGGGGCAGAAATGGCCTCAAATAAATTTGTCCCCCACCCCCCCAACTCCCCCTCCGGGAGCGACCCTTGCCTATGGGGTCGCTCCCCCTGCATGACATTGGCGCCAAGAAAGAAATCCCCGGTGCCTAGTGGTTTCTGCCCCCTTGGGGGCAGATTGACCTACAATCGGCCAATCAGCCCCTAAGGGGGGCAGAAATGGTCTAAATACAATTTGCCCCCGCCACCAACCCCACCGGGGAGCGACCCTTGCCTACAAGGTCGCTCCCCATGCGTGACGGCGCAAAACAAAGATCCCTGGTGCCTAGTGGTTTCTGCCCCCCTTGGGGGCAGATTGACCTACAATCGGCCAATCTGCCCCCAAGGGGGGCAGAAATGGTCTAAATACAATTTGCCCCTCAGGGGAGCGACCCTTGCCTAATGGGTCGCTCCCAATCTCTAAAAAAACAAACAAACAAACAAAAAAAACACACAAAAAAATTTGCCCTGCCGCCTAGAGGTTTCTGCCCCCCCTGGGGGCAGATCGGCCTAATACCAATAGGCCGATCTGCCCCCAAGGGGGGCAGAAATGGTCTAAATACAATTTGTCCCTCAGGGGAGCGACCCTTGCCTAATGGGTCGCTCCCAATCTCTAAAAAAAACAAAAAAAAATAAAAAAAACACAAAAAAACAATTTGCCCTGGCGCCTAGAGGTTTCGGGGGGCAGATCGGCCTAATACCAATAGGCCGATCTGCTCCCAGGGGGGGCAGAAATGGCCTAAAATAAATTTGCCCCCCCACCCCTCCCGGGGAGCGACCCTTGCCTACAAGGTTGCTCCCTTTGCGTGACGGCGCAAAAAAAAGATCCCTGGTGCCTAGTGGTTTCTGCCCCCCTTGGGGGCAGATTGACCTACAATCGGCCTTGGGGGCAGAAATGGTCTAAATACAATTTGCCCCCCAGGGGAGCGACCCTTGCCTAATGGGTCGCACCCCATCTCTAAAAAAACAAACAAAAAAAAACAATTTGCCCTGGCGCCTAGAGGTTTCTGCCCCCAGGGGGGGCAGAAATGGCCTAAAATAAATTTGCCCCCCACCACCCTTGGGGAGCGACCCTTGCCTACAAGGTCGCTCCCCTTGCGTGACGGCGCAAAAAAAGATCCCTGGTGCCTAAAAGCGGGCAGAAATGGCCTAAATACAATTTGCCCCTCCAGGGGAGCGACCCTTGCCTAAGGGGACGCTCCCCATCTGTAAAACACAACAACAACAAAAATCCCTGGTGCCTAGTGGTTTCTGCCCCCCGTGGGGGCAGATCGGCCTAATAAAAATAGGCTGATCTGCCCCCATGGGGGGCAGAAATGGCCTAAAATAAATTTGCCCCCCAGGGGAACGACCCTTGCCTAAGGGGTCGCTCCCCTTACGTGAAAATACAAACAAACAAAAAAAAACTCCCTGGTGTCTAGTGGTTTCTGCCCCCCTTGGGGGCAGATTGGCCTCATAAAAATAGGCCAATCTGCCCCCAACGGGGGCAGAAATGGCCTAAATATAATTTGCCCCCTAGGGGAGCGACCCTTGCCTAAGGGGTCGCTCCCCACCTAAAAAAAAACGAAACAAAAAAATAAAAAATTATCCCTGGTGCCTAGAGGTTTCTGCCCCCCCTGGGGGCAGAAAAGGCCTTAAAAAAAATCCCCCCCCCCGGGTCGCTCCCTTTTGTCTGTTTCATAAGTAAAAGACATCCCTGGTGTCTAGTGGGTGTTTTGACAGCCGGATTGCTTTACAATCCGGCTGCCAAAACGCAGAGAGAGACTTCAAAGGGAAGGAAATACATTTCCTTCCCTTTGAAGCCTCTCTGCCTCCTCCCCGTGATCGGAAGAGAAATGCTTTGCATTTCTCTTCCGATCATCGCGCTGGAAGCTGAGGTGACAATCACAATGCCTCCTCCTTCGCCATTGTGATTGTCACCACGCGCGTGCTGACGTCACAGGGGGGTGGGAGGGTCGGGGGTGGAAGGGGAAGGGCTTCCCCTTCCATCCCTGACTTGGGGGGGCGGGGGGGAACCCCACAGAGGGAGCGCTAGCGCTCCCTCTTGGCTGGATGCCCAGGACGTAATGGTTACGTCCTGGGCACAGCAGCACTGTGCCGCAGGACGTAACCATTACGTCCTCGGCACATAAGGGGTTAATACATGGTCATTACCTTCCTGAACGCTCTACAGTTGAAGTGGTGGATGAGGTCCTAAAACCACAATTTTTCTCCCATAAGGTCCGTCGTAATTTGTCCCTAGTGAACATTTCTGCTATACCAATTCCTCATGGGGTGTTTGGGATAAAGTATCTTTTGGTATATATGGCCTGACAGAGGTTCTTCAAATTCCATATGTATTTAAACTTTCAATGAATGATGTTATAACACTTGGTGATTGGGGAGTAAAAACGGTTGATTCTATGTTATCTGAACTATAGTATTTTACTGTACTTGAAAGTGAAGCTGTTTATCAATCAAAAGAAAATTATGGACATATGTTCTGGTATATTTATTATGGACATCATTTCATTCATAGAACAAGTATCTCAAAGACTATTTTAACTACACACAATGGGAACATTGCTCAACTTCACCAGTGGGGAGTTCTAAAACATAGGCCCTCATTACAACCCTGGCGGCCCAAGACCGCCAGGGCTGTTTTGGCTGAAGCACCGCCAACAGGCTGGCGGTGCTTCAGAGGGGATTACGACCGCGGCGGTAGCCCCGGCGGTGATAATCCGCCAGGGCAGCGCTGCTTGCAGCACTGCCCAGGGGATTACGAGTCCCCCTACCGCCAGCCTTTTCCTGGCGGTTTGAACCGCCAGGAAAAGGCTGGCGGTACGGGGAGTTGCGGGCATGGGCAGTGCAGGGGCCCCCTGACAGGGCCCCGTGCACAGTGAAAAGCGCGACGGGTGCAACTGCACCCGTCGCACGGCCGCAACACCGCCGGCTCCATTTGGAGCCGGCTCCCATGTTGCAGCCCACATCCCCGCTGGGCCGGCAGACAGAAACTCTGTTTCCGCCCGCCAGCCCAGCGGGAATGTCATAATGGGCTCCGCGGGAGTGCGGCCGCACGGCGGTTACAACTTGTCGGGCGGAATGTTGTAATGACCCCCATAGTCTGAAAAGTGTGCATATTTTTCTGGGCACAATGTTAAAAATGATGAGTTATATTATTATAAATTACCTATAATGGAAGTGCACAATATTTTATTGACTGATACAAAATTGATTTATTCTGATTCCTTATTTTACGGGTTTTCTATAGAAGGCTATGAATATTGGCAGAAGTTAGAGCATGCCTGATACCTGTTTAAATGATATTTTCAAATGAAACTGTACAACAGACAAGTTGTGTAGGCTTGGCGAAAATTAAGGAATTGAATGTGCCTAGTGTCCTTGCCCTTGCTAAATTCTATAAATGGTAAAAATACATTATTGCAACTGAAGATCAGCTCAATAGGTGGGTCCAAAATGGAACATTTAACACATCACTTTCAGGTGGTCTTTGTGCCCAGTGGGCACAAATGGTTGTCATGCATGTTTTGTAAACTTCACAGGGGGTTTTAGAACAAGTAGACCAAACCCTCGCTATGTGTCTTCAGAACATTTGGGTACAGAAATTAAGCCAGCAAACGTTTCTCACTAGATGCTGTTAAAGAATACCTCAGTGTCCTGTCAAACAACACCGACTTGCAGGATTTCCTGTTAGGCCCCAAAAGGCAACATAAAAGGTGCTTTTTATGTACAGTTTATAATTAAATTAAAAAACTTTCCCAACAAGAAGCCCCTGCCAGGTTAAGGCAAATAGATCAGTAGAATTTACAGAAAGCAATAGCCGTTGAAGATAATGGGATTGACTCCATATGCCACCACATATCTTAAACAACATTGTTTCATCAGCAATAGGCATTGTTCAAAGTGAAATCTCATTTTCACAACATGGACAGAGCCAGCTTATGTCCACTATGCAGTTAGGTTGGACACTACAAACATTAAAATCCGGTTACGTTCCCTGGCAACACATTAGTGCAAAGGACACCTTTTCAGCATTTAATTTGACATGACAGCAACAAATAAGGGATAAGAAGGAAGCATCTTAAGATATGCCAAACATCGAAAAGTTAGAAAAGTTGCCTTTCTTGTGGCTCAAATACCATCTGTGGAATGGTTAATACACTGGGTTATCAATCTGCCTATTTCAACACTACAATTCACATCTTGCTTAAAACACAGCCCAGTGGGCAGAAATGAAAGGCTTGGAGATAGTTACATCCATGAGGTGTAGAGCTACCCTTTTTGCACACGTCTCAATGGCATGAAAGAGGTCTTTCTTAGCGGCAGCGAATGTGAGACTTTTGTGAGCCATTCGATTGTTTGTAAGAAGCTGTCTTTGCATGGGGTGTAAAATGCTTCGACAGCGAATTTAGCTTGCTATTTGAAGGGAGCTCCAGTCCCCTTAATTAGACCAGCATTCCAGGTAGTAACGGAAGCTATGTGCTTCTTAATAGTGAGAGCTATTGTGACATGCGAGTTGGAATTGCTTATGTAGTTTCACTCTCCCAAATTGTTTCCTGTTGCAGTAACGTTCTTTTTCCTCCCACACCAAAGATGAAAGTAGCACATATTTGGGCTTACACTGCTACTTCAAATGTGAATTTTGACATGAAAACATACTAAAAGCTTTATTGTTTTAAAAACATGTGGCGCTGACATTTGCATGCAAGACCTATGCTCTCCAAGTGGCGAGGTCATCTGAAGAAATACAGTCCCTTTTAAATACAAACTTTCCGAGACACTTTGGTGAACTTGTAGATTGGATTTCTAACATGTCCAGTACTACAGGGCTTCTACATTTCTTTAAGGCTGTTGGTTCTGGTTTCTCCTCTATATTTGGCATAATACCTTCAGCCACACACTAAATATTTTTGAGTATTTTGGTATTTTTTTTGTTAGCAACGGCTGTCCCATCGCAACAAGGAGGACTGATAGCGCTTTTGCCAGTGCAGCTGTGTCATGAACGCATGATACAGTATTTTGGACCACCACTCCTTGAGGAACTGGAGTGTAACTGGTCTCTGTCAATCAGATCGGTCTTGGATTGTATACAGCCCGTGGTTCAATGCCTCTGGTGCCTTTTCAAATGTGCACTAAACATTTGTCTTTCTACATGTCGCTTACTTCATTGGATGCTGATCTGTGGATGCAGTCTCTGAGGGCTTAATCCCAGACATGTATGCTGAGGTTGCGTTTGCCACGGGCAGCCATTGGTGAGGTGCTCTTCATGGATAATGCGACTCTTGCTTCAACATCTGGCACAACACGGAATACTGTTGCCTAAGCTGGAGCTTAGGTTTTGAAACATGAGTGCTCTTTGATTTTCCTTGGCACCGATTTGGTCAAATTACCACCTGCTGAAGTGGAACATTTCCTTGCTTCAGTTGTTCCGGCTGTAATTGGGGATTTTCAAAATTACACTGACTTTTAAATTCAGCTACATTGACGCAACTGCTATGAGTATAAATTGTCCACTTCAAAAGTTTTTTTTTTTTCACTCCACATGCTTACGTGTTCTTTTGACTTGTCACAGTTGACATTTATGTAAATATGTTTCAAAGTACTGCGTTTTAGTTGCTTTTAACTTAGGAACTAGGCTGCTTTATCACATCTGAGCCGACAAGGGGAGGGTGTTGTGGAGCCATTTTAGTGATGTCTATGGGCATGTTATTTTAGCAACTAGGCCTGCTGCCTGTGCCCTTCAACCTAGTAATGTTTCTTTTTATTTCATTTTATTCTTTTAGAATCAGCTACATTTGTGGTGATGTTTCATTTTCCTTTATCTTGCTGTCCTTTCGCTTAGGAAAGCACTCACATTTCTTAGCGCAACATTCTTTTCAATCTTTGCTTTTTCCAAGGCTGCAATGAGATAGGATTGTCGGCACAAGTGGTACACTGCATCTCTAACCTTTCACAGAAACATATGTATTTTAACGTGGGGACACTTCCTCAGCACATCAGTTGTTTCCACTAATCATCCCTGCTCTTGGGCAGAGATGAGGCGCTGCTAGCTGGTCGGCATCAAATTAGGCAGACAGATGTCACACGGTGTAGAATACAACTCAGTTCCCCACAATTCAGGTGATGTTGCCGCCCAAATTCATCAGCCTCATTGGTACAATGTGAGCCAATGTGCCAATAGCTGTTTAGCCAAGTTAGGGTTAGTTAGAAGATTTCCCTATTTCTGAGTCATTGGGGGGTGGGTATTGGATAAAAGGAGGGTTGCTTCGTGGTATGACACAGGATGCTTAATGGTATCAGCATGTGGTCTGATCAGGCCTGTTGAACCAAATCTTTAATTACAGGGTGGAGTTATTGGTGCAAATTCCATCAAGCGTGTGGCCTGCAGAGCTTGTGGGGAACTTACCAATTGCTGAAGCCCCAAGAAGTGAAGTGTATCCATAAGAGTAATTACTTCACGGTCATTACTGCACCCTAGATGGAGGTTAACATCTCCCAAGGTGGTAAAATTAGAAAAACGAACTATAACAAGAGCAAAGGCTTCTCCAAACGAAAGGAGAAACCTGGAGCTCGTCTCTGGAAGCTGGTAAATAAGACCAGCAGCACCTTCCAAGGAGCATAAGTCAAAGGTGGTGCATTGGTAAATGTCCCTATAAATGATGGTCAAGCCCCCTAGAGTGGGCTACAAGGCTATATTACAGAACAGGTTAGAGACCCCTGGTATAGATGAAAAAATATACCACATTTCAAATTAATGATATCAATAACGTAGTAGAACATTGGAATGTTGGGAGCTTCTAATGGCTGGTAGAAGCCAGGAGCATCAACATTCCAATGTTGGTGTTCACAGCTGTTGCTGTGAGCAAAGGACTTATGGAGCCCAATGGGATTTTAACCCCCATTGGGCTCTGTGAGGACTGTTTCAGTAATTAGAACATTCTGCCCTCTAGGGGTGAAATGTTCTAATAGCTTTAGAGCCTGCTGTAGCAGGCTTTACCGGTTAATAAAGGCCCACTCCTTGCTTGCTGGAGTGGGCCTTTAATTGCTGGTGTAGCCTGCAGCGGTGGGCTCTAAGGCTATATTGGAACATTGGAAGGTTGGGCGCTCCATTGAAAACAATTGAGTGCTCCAGGCTTCTAATGGTCGGTAGAAGTTCAGAACTCCAACATTCCAATGTTAAACCTCACAGAGCCTGAGGGGATTTCAATTGTAAATATCTCTGGATAATATATTAGGTACGTCTGCAATGTATAAATGTGTTGGTATTTGTAGAGTACAAACTAAGCCCAAGAGCAGGGTAACACTGAACAGGACTGAGGATCCCAGGAAGATACAGTCATGGGGGATTCTCAGAGTCACCTGTCGGGTCAGCGGAAGTGCTCCCTGAAGACATGTGTCTTCAGTTATGTCTGAATAGCATTCTTAGTAGCTACATCTGGACATTGCTGTGCATTGTGCTCTTTCTTGACGAAAAGTAGATTTTGTGATGGAGATATCACATGGCACAAGGCTTCCAAATGTAAGTGCCACCTCAAGACTTTTTCTTTACATGGTATCAACCTAGATTAATCCCAGGCATTGCACACCTAATGTTTCTAATGTTTCTAATGTTTCTCTCTTAGGAAAATAGACATGATGGTTGCATTATCTAATAGGGATTTGTATCCAGTGTCACGGACCAATGGCAGTGTAGATACCTATTTGATTAAAGAAACTATCAAAATTGTATTTATAGAACTGCTAGTTTTTCAAGCCTGTTTGTGAAATTTCTGCACCATACAAAACTGCCTCTCATATCTAGGCTTGGAAGTTGGTGTTCGTTTTCTCTTAAATACTTTTGCCTTGTTACTTCACTATTTCTATAGCATTTGACAGATGTTGTTCCCAGAGAAGTTAACATGAAACTGTCATACCCTGATATGGTTTTATTTTAACAAACTCCAGAGAGACAGAGCACAGAAAAATGTTGCTGCAATGTTTTTACCATGGGTTTTTCCAAAACATCATAGCTTTAGATTTTGTATGTTCATTTTCAAATTGCTATTTGACAGATATGCTGCAAATGCTTCTAATTAACCACTCATTAAGCCCGCTCCAAATATGGGCAAGACGTTTTGAGTTCACCATGCAGAGGCAGAATCTTAAATGTCTTCAAGTGTCAGCATCAAGTGTACCCTTAAGTATTGCAGGGAACATACCATCAATATGCAATTTAAGATTCCAAATTTACACCAAATGGGATGTTAAAAGTAAAACTTAATTTCCCTTGCTCTTTCAACATCACCTCCTTCAAAGAGTTGATGAACAAGGGCATGATGGCTGATAAATGTTTGCAACCCATCCCCTGTATTGCCAATTTTCCTCAGAGCCTTTACTTCCGGGTTAATGTGCTATAGTCAAATATATATATATATATTCCCATGATTATGGGGATGTTTCAGTTGTATGGCCATGGATGAGCACCAGACATCGGTGTTAAACACCGTGTGCCAGACATACCCATCATATAAAAGGGAGTTGAACAACATAAGACGGATACAGTGAGACACCTGGATTTAAATGTCCATTCCTCACACACAATTGTTAACACTAGTGTCTGGTAGTTATCTATGGCATTTATTGCTGGTTCAACATCACCTGCTTTAACAACTTTATATACAAGGTGATGGTGACTGCCAAAATGTTTGCAATGCATCTCCTGTATTGTCAAATTTCCTCACAGCCTTTACTTCTCTTCTGGGTTAATGTACTGTCACCCTATAGTCAGAAGAGATATGTATGCCCATGATCATCCTTACATGGGGATGTGTCAGTGGTATGGCCAAAGATAAGCACCAGGCATCAGACACTATGTGCCACACAGCCATTGCTGAAGCCGGCATGTTCTAGTTGGCTGTGGTAGGGCCCCAGCCAGGGAGAACCTAACACTCCAGTAAGGGGTGGGTGATTACACTCACTGTATTACCTGAATGTATCCTTGGGTAGCTTGGCACTGGGCAGTTAGGCTTATCACAGAGACAAACGTGTAAAGCATTAGCACAGCCCTATCACGCAATAAATACACTGAGCATCACAAAAGAGCCTTCACAAGTGTGGTAGGTAAACACAGTTTGTATTCAATACACACATTAATTAATGGAAAATATAAATCATGAACTTCTGGGCATATATCACACTTGGTAATATTACCTGCAGTACTATGTCAAACTGCATAAAAATTACATCAGTAGCATGTATACTTGGAAGAAATCCTGTGTTACACCTCAGCACCCTCATGCGGTGTGAAAGGTTGTCAGAACTAGGCTCACTCTGGCAATTAATATAATGCAGTACCACACACCATGATAGGATGTACTCAAGATCACAATGATATCAAGTATATGTACAAAAAGGAAAATTACAAAGCTTTTAGAAGCAGCTTAAACCAGGACAGCACGGGTAGAACCAATGTCAAACGTAGTATCCAGTTGGCAAGAAATCAGCGTGTGAAGCAGCACCGACAGTTGATGTAATCACTAGCAGGAGGTCTTCCTGTAGGCACTTCCACACGCACACATTCACTCAGCACGGTTACACAGTGCTACAGTTATCAGGCAGGTCAGTATGGAGCACACTTGCACCCACATACACATGAAGCACCGTAATGCAATGCAACTGATATCCAGCAGGTCAATTGGTAGCACAATGCAGACCCCGTGGCCCAAACCCTCCTCCACCCTCGGCCTCATCCCATCTACCCCACACCCACGGGTTAGAAAGAGATTATTCCCCTGCCCCCGGGATTAAGCCACTCTCGCCCAGAGTTACACTTAGTTGAGGTCCCAGAGAAGAAGGTAGTAGTAGGTAGTAGGACTGATTAAGAGGCAGTTGACAAATAAAAGTGGGTTGTCCACCACTCAGGAAGGATCACCCACAGGATGCAGAGCAGAAGCAGCTGAGGAAAATAGTTTGTTCAATTAAAGGATTTTGAAATGTGCCTTCTGGCACCAGCCCAGTTCTACAAAGCACCAGGTGGAGGGGAGGACAAAGGGGCTGCGCAGTCTCTTGACCCGCATCCGATCGCTCTTAGAAGCGTTCCTCCAGCCCAGTCAATTACTCTTGCCACCCAACTCCAGTCCAGGTAAAACTGCCTGGCTCATGCTGTTATCTGGGGCCGGGTGAGGAGAGGGAAGGTAGTTTGCTGTTCAGAGGACCCAAAACGAATGATCGATGAAGAGGGGAATGTAGTAGGGGAGCCTCTCAGAAGGTAGAGGAGCCCCATCAGGTACACGTTGATCAGAGTTGCACCCAGGCAATCTGAGTACAACGTCTTGTGTGCAATGATCAGAGTCACACTAGACAATTCTAGCCTCACACAAAATGATGAGGTGCAAGTTCTGTGCCTACCTGGAAATGAGGCACACTGCCTAGTGCACATTGATATGAGTCGCAATAGACGGTTCTGGTCACACACCACAGAGAGTTATAAATCCTGTGCCTCCTTGGAAATGAGGCACAGCGCCTGGTGCTCATTGATACAGGTTGCACCAGACAGTTCCGATCACTTACGATGAAGAGTTACCAATCTTGTGCCTCCCAAGAAGTGAAGCACAGTTCCTGGTGCACAAATGACACAAGTCACTCTAGACAGTTCCAATCGCACACAATCAAAAAAATAAAATTCAGTACCTTCCTGGAAATGAGGTGCAACGCCCGGTGCACGTTGATAGGGGTCACAGCAAACAGTTCCGGTCCCACACACAGGCTCCAGTTCAATAGTACTGCACGAGATAGAATGAGCCATTGCTACAGTTAAGCTCCCAATTCCATGGGTCGCAACCTGTGATTCGGATACCACACACAATGAGTATCCAGTTGGTGTGGCACATGCATTAGACGCAGCACAATCGATGAAGCGGGCCACGTGGGGTCCCGCAACTGGTGAATCCACTCACCATCAACAAGATGCTTATGTGTGCTAACATAGGAAGGGCATGCGCACTTTCACACTGTACTTCCAGTGGGAGGTGCCCAGGGCCCTAAGGCCACTAAAAGAGAATCAGCAAAACCCACAGGAAAAAGCTAAAATGTTTGGGGAAATACTACCACAGGTGTCAGGTCAAACAGCCATCCTATCAAAGGAAGGTCAACAGCATATGAGGGACATAGCGATTTAAATGTCCATTCCTCACATATGGGTTGTCAACACTAGTGTCTGGTAGCTATCTATGGCATTTAGTGAGCCTGTGCCCTGGAAGGCCCCAGAACCAAGAGGATGAACCCTCTTTTTTATAGAGAGTTACTCAATGCCAGGGAGGCCATTAAATGCTAGATATGGTAAGTGAAAGGGATGAGCATTACATGCCAGGGAATATCTTGATATGTGAGGAAGGTCTACAATGACAGCCAAAATATTCTAGAGATGGGCACCATTTTCCTGTGATAGTTCAAAATTCCAAGGACGGCCAAAAGGAATTTGCAGTGATGGAGATCACATTGCAGGGATGTTCACTAAATGTCAGCGATTCAAACAGAATGATAGGGATGCCTACGAAATCCTAGGTTACTCACATACATATGCACATAATGGACAAAGTCACAAGCACATGTATACACATTTACACAAAATGGATACAACAGGATCAGAAAAAGCCATATACTCAAACACATAGACACACACACTTGCAGACACACATACCCACGAGGACATTAACAGACAAGCACAAATGTACATACATACAAGCACACATTATCAACACTACTACTCTCTCCACCCTTCCTCAGTCATACATAACTGTAAACTGAATTGTGACTCTTCTTTTAACACTGCCACCTTCTCTGGCTATATTTGGAGTGAATTATGCTACCTCAGTTTGGGCATCAACATGCTACAATATTATCTTGCTAATAGGTTCCTCATGCTGCCATGCCCCTGTCCCATCTCTACCTATCCCTTGGCAGACAGCAAATAAAGAGAACGGTGAAGTAGTGGGAAATGGGTAATGCCACTGTGGCAGAGCTAGTCCCAGGAGAGACATGAACAAAGGTGCAAATGTGCTTAGCTGACAACAGCATGGGTACCAGTATTATGCTTTTCAGAGAAGTGCTTTCTATGAAAAATAGTCCAAGGTTCTGAGGTGGCCCCTATCTTCACCCTCTAGACGTAAACTGCACATGCATATTGTGGTCAGGTTTTGTAGCATCCCAGTCATGCCTGTACAGTGCTGTGACTGCCTAATCCATTCATACTCAATCCTACTCCTTGCAATCTAAAGAATACTACTGAGGAACTACAATTGGCATTAGGTGAGGGAATTGATAGGGATCAAATTCCACCCTTCTAAAATACCGGCAGCCCTTGTAAGTATAGCTCTCGTTTCTCATCCCTCACTCACCAGCACTTATTCCTCACTAGTTTCATTTTGTGCCTTTTCTACTTTCTTCCTTGCATGGTCATGTAGGGCTTCACAAAGCTTGTAAAAAAGAATCATTCATATGTACATGTAGGAAAAAGGATTTTATAAGGGTGATGTCATGTGGGCCTGCAAATAGATGTGTGCAATAAAGTGTGTGGAATGTGAATGAAACTTTAGTGAGATTCAAACTAGAGGGCCATAATTCCACTTCTGCTAAGTGTGGTTGTTCCTATTACTTCCAACGTGTTTACTTATAAATCGGTGGCTACGCCAGCTACATGTGAGCTATTCAAATATTTTGTCAGGGCAGTATACAGGGTCCGCAGATATCCAAACCCACCTTGACTTGAAGAATAGTGAAAGCATTCTTTAAGGGCCAGATGTAGCAAAGGGTTTTTCCCATTCTGTGTCAATGGGAAAATGTGGTCGTACATATGGCCCCATGTCTTGTCATTAATGCGGCGGTGGTGATCTTTGTGAAAGTTACACAATCTGGTGCCTAATAATAAATCAATGGATCCTCTTTGTTTGTTAAATCTTCCCTGTATGTCTTATGTTTGCTTACTCTGTTGGAGTGCAAACATTATTAATAAAAATGTGGTTTGAAAATTGTGTATTGATAAACAAAAAGGTGTAGCTGATATGGTAGACACCATAAACAACATGTATTATTATGAAAAATAACTAATTACAATTTATTTTGTTTATTCATAATTAAATGTACTGAAAAAATGAATTTTAATATGTACTAGAAGGATGAATAGTTTAAATATTAGGAAATGTTTTATTCTTCATGTTTTAGCATTGGTTTTAAAAAGGCCTCACGTTTTAGTAATTTTCCAGAGGCAATGTTTTAGGAATGTTAACTTTGCAAATAATGTTTCTCTAAGCATCCTGTGTGACTTGCTCATTGTTGAAAAGTTATGTTATTATGTTGTAACTTTTGTCGGTTTTCTTGGGATGAGATGTGTACCCAGGAACAATAGTCTTCAGTGCTCATACATAACCTGCATAATTGTATTATACTGCGGAAACTGGTGACTGCAGTGAGAGAAGATGAGCCAAGCGTGAATGGAGAAAATAAGAAAAGTTACCTCTGAGAATGTAGAATGATTTTAATTGGCTCTGACCTAAACCAATCCATTGCATGACCAATAGAAGCTTAGCTAGTTGCTTTCTAGGGATTTAATATAACAAACCTCCAATGATGTAAGGGCAGATCTTTATTTTACTTAGCTACTGTAATGATGTGCTGTGTCTTTAGCTTCCTGCCATTGACAGTTCAGATGAACTGTTACTTAGTATGCCATTGCCCAATGAAGAAGACCAGAAGGTGCACCACTGATGAAGACAGTGCTGCTTGATGATCCAGTTAAGAGAGGTACAACCAAATGTGCATTTGTCTTTCTTGCAGATTTTTATATTTTCTCTTTTTAGAAAACTCAGCCCCTATTTTTGGTTAGTGCTATAGTCAGATGTTTTCCAAATTAATGATTGTCTTTTTTTCTTTTGCTGGAATTTGTTTATCAAATTAGAAATATAGTTAAGGATGTCATAGTCCAAATTTGACTGTTTCATATAAATTGGCTGTAAATAACTGTAAATTCACCTACGATAACTAAATGTATTCTGTTTCTATCATCTATCATCTATTTATCATTCATCTACTATTGTTATTATTCAGCATTGTAGTACTTGAATGTTGAATGATAAACGTTCTGTCTAGGCTAAGATTTTTCCATAGGTTTGGTCAGCCTGTATTGTTTCTATACCTTTATCACTTGGTCTTGCGTTTGATTTATGTGATATTAGCACTGTTAATCGAAACGGCAATAAATGGTTGAACATTATTGAACTGATGTGGTGATTCATGGCCATATAGGTCATAGTGCATATAAATTGCTGACTCCAGTACTGAAAGTGATGTTTATTGATTTTATATTATTAATGTTGACTATTAGATAATATCTCACTCCTATCTGAGTCCAAAGATTTGTGTCGACCTCTAAGGGTAATTGATGGTTACCCTATACATGTCACCTTATAAATACATTTTCTAAAGAAACATAAAGGTGGACACGCCCATATCTCTCCTGCTGAGATTCCTTCTTGGTCTTTCAGAAAGCTTATATTTGTCTTATTTATTCTTGTAGAGTTCAGCCCCTATGTTCATTTGACAAATGAGATTGCCCCACCTGCTGGTCTAACAACAAATCAAGGTTTGCTAGAATTTCATTGCAAATTTTTTTTTTGCACTTTCTCATATTGTTAGACTTGACGTCCTTGGTGTGGTTTCCCCTAACTTTTTGCCTCTGTTTCCCAGGTTGTTGATGTGTTCTAGACTTTGTTGTTGTTGTTTTTGATACTTTGGGCACTTTACCAGTGCTATCCAGTGCTAAAGTGCAAGTGCTCCTATGTAAAATGTATGTGTAATTGGCTTTCCATGATTGGCATATTTGATTTACTAGTAAGTCCCTAGTAAAGTGAACTAGAGGCGTCCAGGGCCTGTAAATCAAATGCTACTAGTGGGCCTGCAGCACTGGTTGTGCTACCCACATTAGTAGCCCTGTAACTGTGGCTCAGATCTGCCATTGCACTGTCCGTGTGTGCAGTTTTAAACTGCCAATTCATCTTGGCAAGTGTACCTACTTGCCAGTCCTAAACCTTCCCTTTTTTTACATGTGAGGCACCCCTAAGGTAGGCAATGAGGACTGATGAATGGTGAAGAGCATAGGAAAATCGAAGGATAAGGCATGAGGGATATGAAGTGATGAACAAAGATAGAGGAATTAAGTCTTTCTTAAAATGTATGACATACATTTGATACTATCTTAGTTTGTTTATTACTAGTGTTCTCCTATTACAAGTATTCGTTTCTCATTTCGCTATTTTACAGCAAAACTGCTAAATATTCTCAATTCATGTTCAATTACCAGCCATTACCTGCAGACAATGAACAACTTTCAATTTAAATTCTGTATTATATTGTAAACAGAGTGGCCTCTGTTAATACAATATATTTTGCATTCGTTTACAAATTGTTCCAAACTGTTAACAGAAATCGCATGCATTAATAAATTCATTAACAAACAATAGAGCCATCTGACACATTCAATTCAATTACTTGAGCAACATATTAGCACTGGAATACCCATTCAAAATATACAGAAGTAATATGCTGAAAACGTACCTTTTTATAGCAAGATCCTTCAAAGGCAACTCAGTATTATTTTTCAAAATCCGTGTTCATTTGGAGCAAGAAGTTTCTTGCATTCAAATATTTAAAGCAATGAAATCTCCTGAAACTAGCTCATTATCAGCTTATTCATTACCAATCACAATACCCTTGCAATAAATTCAAGTTAAGCGTATGTGTGATACAAAAGCAACATCCCCCCAATTTAAATGCTCACATGCTACAATGTGGCAGCTGAGTGTTTCTAAAACTGAGAGGCTCAGAATTATTCACATATACAACACAGCTTCCATAAATACCATTATAGTCTAGCTTCCATGTTATGAGTCAATGCTTAATTGGGTAGCTTTCTCTAGCACCTTTTGCCTGCCTAAAATTTTTGCCTTATGCCCATAATTGTCCAAAACAGATATCTACGATATCACATGTTCCAATAGTCATTGTCTTACTTACACTTGTTATCTCGGGAAAACGAATCCCTGTCAAGCCATGCTGTATTATCTGTAAATATCTCGATTTTCACCAAACAACTTAATTTATGTATTTATTTATTTTATTTATTCATTTATTTATAGCTATGTATAGCACCAAATCGGTCACCTTGATCCCGTAACAGAATACATTTTTTGGAGAAATATTGTGCATAATTTTTGGAGAGAAAATTGGGGTCGAAATGTGATATAATTTGTTGCTAATGCCCTTGATTTGTGGCAATTTGATGAGGTTCTGGGTTTGATGACAGTTATGACACTGTTACGAGGTGGCTGTCAGTAGCTGGACGTAATGGTACCTCCTTAACATGCGATATAAAAACGACTCCTTTCTGTACTCACGGCATAGGTGTGCAAGACACAAATGTCCACTGAGAAAAGCCGAAAAAGGAGGAAAAAGGCAAATATCAGAAAAACATTCCATTTCTGATGAAAGGCAATACAGGTCTGCAAGAAGGAATAATAGACTGAAAAAACTGGAGAAAACAATCAAGGTACAAAAACAGAAGTGGAAAGGGACAACAAATCTGCTAAAAATACTGTGACTGAATTGCGAAACACTGTAACTGACTTCAAAAGGCCTTGAATAGCGGAGAGACAGGAAGTAAAACAAGCATTTGCAATACAATGGGTCTCGCCTTTGCTTGCGTTAGAGCTATTAGTGTTGTAAATTCCTAAGTGGACTTTTCTTGCCGCACAAACTGAAAATAAATAATAAAACAGGTGACATAAGCAAGCCGATTCAAAGCGCCGCTGTGATCGCGAAGAGAGAGACAAAAGGAAAAAGAAGTTAGTTCACAGTCAAAGTTATCGACAAAAGTGCAATTATTCTTGTAACAGGATCGATGACCAAGGTAGTAACAAAACCGCCCTCAGGAGGGAAAAAGGTAAAGTAGTTACCAACGAAAACAAAGGATTTTTTAAAGGCAAGCCCATAAACGAGTGATAGTGATGGGCGTGCTGTGGGTGTGGTTAAAAGCCCAGATACATACTAACACGTCGGAAAAGCAGCGCTTACGCACTGCTATGCTCGACCTAGAAGGACAGGAACTGGAAATCATCTACAGAATGTGCTGAGTTCACCTGGGCTTGGTAAAGCTGATATACCCAGTGCTGTGAAAGTGTCTCTCTTTGGTAGGTATGTTGTATAGGAACAGGACGCAGCACGGACAGGCTAGAAATGAGCAGGATTGTGCAGAGTTCTTCTTGGCTTGGGAAAAATGCTTTAACTGGTGCTCTAAAGGCATCTATCTTAGATAGGTATATTCGATCACAAGGAAAACCAGGGCTAGGATCACCAGGTTGAGAAAGTAATTTGAGAGAGGTGGGAGAGAACTGGTCAGCATGGCTGCAGAGCATGGAGAAACTGTCGAAAAACACCTTGGTTGCAGGTGAGAGTTCTCATAATACCAACTATTTCATAAAAGCACCTAACTCCCACTTCCCCACCTCCCTCTACCCACCTCAGCTACTGAGTCATCGATGGGGCAGAAGGGAACAACACAGGCAGAACGCCATTTGGCCTGATAGTTATTTAGGGCCAGATGTAGCAAAGGGTTTTTTCCATTCTGTATCAATGGGAAAATGTGTTCGTGCATATGGCCCTTAGTGGTGTCAGTAACAGTGTCCCTGATGGGCACACAAACAGTTTATTATTTGGCTACACTTATTTAGGATTCAGCAATTTAGCATTATTTAGTGACAATGTTAGCTTGAACTCGCAAACAATGAGGTGCTATCAAGGTGGGTTTGCTGTGAGCATGTTTTTTTTCAATCGAAGGCTTACCTTTCAGCTTGATCTGGAGACAGTGCAGTTTCTCACGTTGCAGTAGTTCAGTTGTGTCATGAATAGAGCTCTAGTAAATATCCATGCAGTGGTTGGTTTGGAACACTGATAGAATTACCCTGAAGGAGGGATAGTGAGGAGATGTTGGCTTATGTCACTGTTTTAATCTTGGGATGGGTTGATTGATATAAAGGGGGTAAGTTAATTTGCCAAGACTGTTGACTGTAACCTTGTGCTTCACTCTGGAAGTGTCAAAAAAAATAATTAACGGTGTCATCAGTGAGACCCAGCTCCTGCCGCCTGGGGCGGGGTGATTCAGATGAATTGGAGACTGGTGCTAATCAGCAGCATCCAATATTCTCTTGCTCTGAGCTTCACACCATACAGTAGTTTCCCAGCCTGCCCACTCCATGTCCCCCCTTTCAAGTTTTCTGCCTGTCGACCCACCCGCATCCTGCCCAATGCCGGTCACCCACCCATTGGCCAGCCAACTTCTTCTCTTTGCTGCAACCCTCCACATAACGCTTACTGATTATGTAAGGGTACTGCTTTTGATTTTACATAGTCCAGTGAAAAAGGGAAACCAGTTGATTTTATGAAATGCAACAATGCTCCCACCCATAAACTGAGGTCTAAAATCAGTGCTTCATTTGTTAAAGAATGAGTGCTGGTGTCCAAAGCTAAGCTCAGAAGCCCACGGCCAGCGCAACTAAATGTTTGCACGCCCAATACCAAGGCTGCATAGTGTTTATTTCACCTTGTGCCTCTTTAACCCACCACATGGCACACTCTGCCTCTGAATATTACTCTTGCAGGTACCTGCTTTTTCCCTTTATGAAGGTTTATCAATCTTTCTCTTCCTTCACCTTTTCATTTCCTTTTTTCCTTTTTTGCTCTCAGGAAACATCTGATGCAGAAACATTTGTGCCAGTCCTCGACAATGAGTGTCAGTGGTCCCCACCAACAGTAACAGGCTCTAAATAAGCACTACCTAAAATAGATAAAGTGAGTAACTGAGTGTTCAGGCAACAACGCCTGGATTCAAAATCCTCTAAAGGATATTGTTATTAATAAGACTGACAATTAATAAAATACAAACAACCTGGTATGGTTTGGCCAACTATGTAAAAGAGGTCAACGTTGGCCTAATTGATGCATGCCAATGGATCAAACATGGTTCTAAAATTAGAGACTTTGTCACACTTGAGTCAACAAAAACCTAGGTGGAAACAGCCAAGTCACTGTCCTGTTTCTGTTCCCAAGTTGAAAGCTTGCAGAAACATGATGGACACAGACTCAATTGTAAGCAGTAGTCCTTAAAAAGGCACGAAGAAATGAAAGGGGATGTCCTCACTAATCATCAATGTTTCTTGTTCATAAGATATGTTCGCTCCATAGTAAAGAAAACATAAAAAGTACTGAGAACTGCATGTGACATTGGTTGATGCCAAAAAGTATATTACTGGTGGAATATATTCAAGTAAAAACTAACCATGGGATAAATGTTAAACCCTTCAACAAACAACGGTGTGCAGAGGCAATGAAGGATATGTAATTCCCTAAGAGAACACAGAGAAGGTGACCTATTATGCCGGGGAAAATGTAAGAAAGCAATTGAGTGAGAAAGTCGAAGATCCATCTTAACTTTGCCCTCTTAACCTCTCCTACAACTCTCACCAAACACTGACAAAACATCAGAAAAAAGGAATATAACCAGATTCAGAAACAAACGTATCTCTTTGCAGCATGACACATCAATGTACCTCATACAGAGAAACAGCTCAGGAAAAATCACCTCTACAAAGCAGAGAAAATTACTTTCTGTGTTATGTTACCCAAAAAGGTTGTTACCTCTTTGATGGAAAAGAGAAGTGCGAAAAATCCAAAATCGCAATTCCAGCCCATAACTTAACAAGTGGAATGCCTTTAGAACAAGCAATGGGTACTCATGCAGCTTGATGATAATGAACAACAAAGCCTAAATAAATAGGGAAGTGAAGGTGAGCCTATAACATTCCAATACAATACTCGACTGAAAATGCTAAGCTAGGACCAAAGTCCAAACCACAAAACGTACAGTGCTTCCCAGCATTTAGGCCCACAAACAAAAACTAAAACTAGTAACAAGAATCAGGGATGCACCTGTGCAGGGAAAGAAAACGCCAACCTAACAGGCTGATGTACACTACATAACCGAAAGCAGTGATACGAGTCAGGGACGTACAGAGAGAGGCACGAAATGTCAAAATCACATCATTTGTAACACTCAGAAAACTACCATGGACGTAGCGAAGGGAAGGGCTACACCAATCTTCTCAGGAACTTAACAACAATCATGAACACTGAGGACAATACTGGCATTTGAAAATCAGAATTCATTCCTCAGGAACGAGCATCTATAATCTTTGCGAATTAATTTAAAGTTTATAACATTCAAAACCTCAAACATGAATACTAAAATCCTGCTACTTTCTTTTACAATCTCCCTTAATCATCTGATCTCAATAATGTTACATTTTCACCAACCCTCCATAAGAGCATCCTTTTTCTCTGAGGTCACTGAAAGCACCACAATATGTACTACTAAAAAGATTGGCTTGTTCTAGGAGACATTAATCTTTATTTACAAAAAAAAGAAGAATCTACCACTGTACACGTGCTTAATCATTGCAATAATTGTGGTTTAATACCATAATTTGACTCTCCCACACAGACTGCTTGTCAGTTTTTGATATAATATAGGCCACCGATACTATTCACTATTAAATAAATATTCCTATTAGATGGACAAAGCATTCACTTACAACTTTCAATATTAAAAACCTACTTTTAAACACTGTTATGCCTAGACCTTGGCACAAAATCAGTTCTGAAAAACTGAAGGCATTCTTTTCCTCTCCTCCAGTGTTTGATATTCTCAACTTTAGTTACTCTGATTATGTATACAAGTCCTCTCCAGTCGGCAATAGCACAGCATCTATCTCCTCTCAAATCAGAATGGACAAATTAAAATGATCCACATCTTCACAAGGCAAAAATGGAGGTCAGACAGGCTGACTGCAAATGATGTTTTTGTTTCTCTTTAAAGCATAAAGGTCTCTAAAAATTTAAAATATTGTCCTACAAAAAAGCCATTCAAATGACCCGTAAGGAGTACCATTTCTATTGCCATACTATTGCTGTTATAAGATCTTTAAAATAAATAACAAACTTTTTAACAGCACAAACTCCATACCTCAATCAGTATGCACACAATCATTTGTAACATACTAGCACATTTTTGTGGGGGTCAATATAACTCACCTTTGCAAAGTAATCAAGGGAATGCTTTGGCCTGTCCCAATTATTAGTATAGCGAGGTGTAAATGTCCTCTCATTGGACAGAGAACTCTGATATTATTGATGATGTAATCTCTTCTCATTCTTGAGCAGTAATACAATCCTCCACCTTTCGTAAATTAATGAAAAGCTGCAAATGTGGTCTCCCTTTGATCTCATTCCCATTAATATATGGCACATAGACGACCCTACCTCATACAGGTTATTCATCAAATTGTTAATCTTTCCCTATGTTTTGGTCTCATTCTTCCTGAACTTAAACTCAGTACCATCAAACCTTTATTGAGAGAAATAAATTTGGAATGTGATGTTATGACTAGCTATCAATCCATCTGCTGCCACAATTCTAGAAATCCTTGCAGTCAAACATTTATTATTTTCTGGAAGATTAAGTTAGTTTTGGACCAGAAATTACCAAATCATCATTCAAGGCAATTCAGAAGATCACCAAATCACTGCCGGGTGTAACACTATCAATGCCTTGTTCAGTCTGTTGCCAGCCTTTGATACGTGGACCACAACACTATGATCAACAGATTCATTCACTGGTTTAAAAAAAATAACTTGTTCTTGTTCATCTCTTTCCTGAAGGATAGGTCTCACAGAGTAATACTCAACAACTTTGTTTTTTTTCCCAATGCCACAAACTCTGGGACCTCTCAACGATCCATACTTTCTCCAAATGTGTTTCAATATTTATATCCTATTTCTCTCTTAGGTAATTAGATATTTTGCTTGAAAATTCTACACATATGCTTAAGTCTCTTCCTGTTTAAGTGGTCCCAATGTCCATTAAAATATGCTAATTGACTGTTTTTGCAGCATCAAAAAAATGAATGAATGATAATTGGCTTAGGATCAATTAGATAAATAGAGAGTTTAGTCAGAAATATGTCTATAGCCCGTCCTCTTACGCTAGAGGCATCCACGTCTGGTCCCTTCGCTCAACCAAATCCAAATGTAAAAAGTCTGGGTATCAAATTAGAATATAAATTCAAAATGGACCCCCAGGTCTCTTCTGTTTCCTCTGCATGATGCTTGCATTTGCTTGAATTGATTCCCTTTGTTCCTCCTCATTCTGAAGATGGTAGAAAATGCAGAAGCCACCATCATTACACTTGATTACTGCAATGTGATACATCTAGGCATCTCCAGTCAACAGCTTCACAGACTTCAAGCTATCTCAACTCAAGCTTCAAGCCCCTGTCATACTTCAGACAAGCCCTTGCTTAAACTTAATTATTTGGCCATTTCTAAAAGGATCCACATCAAAGCTGTCTGTGTTGGTATGGATCAATTCACAATTTTCTTAAAACTAAATTAATACACACTTCACAAACCCTTCTGTCAGTTATAATATAAAATAACATAACATAATCTAATACTTTTTGATAAGTTTCTGCAAGAAAAGAAGGGTGTCTAGTTGTCTGACGTCCACTAATGATGAAAGGAGTGGCAAACAATATGAATAAGATCTTCCTGCGACTCACTCCTTGACCCTTAGAGGTGTTTCTAATCCAGATGGATACTTTGCAGTATTTAAGAGACCGGATAAGCAAATGGTCAAACTGTGGGGAGTAACTAAGTGATTGTTGTGCACATATAGGAATCACTAATGATTAGAAAATGAAATAAATAGACAAACTGGGTGAATTGAGTAGGAAAAATAACCAAACAGTTTATGTATGTCCCACCATAAACCCATACTTACCCCTCTCTAAACTCCTCCATTTATGTGTAAATGTCCCATTTTCCAGACACTCTCACACACCCCAGTCACATTTACTACTAAAATGTATACCTATGTGTGTAGATATATCTGTGCTCGTGGTGGAGATCTCTGCACACAAACATAGGAGAGGTGGTGCAGCACATAGGTTTGTAATTGCAATTCGTAGTACATGAGTAGTACTGTTAAACGTACTACAAAATGTAGTTCCTGAATAAGGCTCCATGTATTTTGAATCTTCATTTCCTATACAAATGTATAGGAAGGTATATCTATTAAAAGGGCATAGAAAATGGAATATGGATTATGGCCTAAGGGATGGAGGTACAGATGGTTTTAGCATTCACAAGTCTTTCTATTCAGGAACTCAGAGGATTTATAAATGCTAAAACCCTTTTTCTAATGTAGTAATCAAAGTTAGTGATTCAGGAAAGTTTTCTGAAATTGCTGAATGGGGTTAGAAATGAATACCAAATTACAATTTGAAAGAGGCATGGTGCGGGCTTTCCTTAAATTGTGGTTCAGTCCTATGTATGAATAGTATGTGACAAGATTTCCTGTAACAAACAAATGAAAAGTTACTGACGTCGATGGTTGAGTGGCAACCTATTTGATATTGAGAAGGGGCTGCCCTTCCCCTTAGTTAATTGTGAGAAAAGGTTCTGGGTGACCATTGCCAAATCTCGGAAAACAGTTAGAAAAAGAAAACTTCTTTTTAATTATTTTTTTATTTTATTTAAATGCAATTGCAGACATGGTGGCCTGCAGACCACCATCCGTGTGATTGTATCCAATTAGTAACAATCTGCAAACTGACAAATAACATGAATTTGCAGGTTGAATTGTGATTCACTCTGATTTTTCATTTTGCAAACCAATCTATTAATACATAGGTAGGTTTGCAAAATCTAAAATGATTCGCAAGAGTTTGGTGTGCATATTTTAGACCGCTTTTGTGAATCAATTATTAGTATATCTGGGCCTAAATGACTTCCAAAAAGTGTCAAAAAATGGCGCTGATCACCAAGTAGATGCAAAGTATCATGATTATGAATGGACTCAAGATAGATACACATTTTTTCAGACTTCAAAATTGTCAGGCTACATTGTGGGCAAGATTTATAGGCCATAACGAAGGGTTTACTGACACTGGGTGTTAATGCATCATTATGGTTCCCAACACAGCTTCGGGTTAAAGACTAGAACAAGATCTTAATGTCCACACAGATGGAGGGTTCAAAGGAATACATTTTGACAAACAAGGAGTTAGATCAAAATAGTGATCAAGAGTCATGGGTACCCTTGACTGTGGAATATGCAATCAACATAGTCAGGGTCTGAGGTGGTTTCTAAATGTGTTGCTTATTCTTGTGTTGAAGAAGGCAGGACTTCCCAGAAGATGAACTGTGGATGCAGACTTTCGGTGTAGTTGTATACTTAATAAAAGGTAATAAGAAAATACTAATGTGCCTTTCTTTTCTCTTCCCCACCCATTGTGGCACACAAATGACATTTCAGGTGGGCAAGGATGTCACGTTGTTGTTTTTTTAGTGCATAATATAATATGTGATCTTTTCTTGTTGCCAAGTATTATTCATAAGCAGAAATACTCAGGGCCATATTTATACTTTTTGACGCAAAATTGCGCTAAGGCAATTTTGCGTCAAAAAAATTTGCGCCGTCTAACGCCATTTGGATGCGCCATGCGGGCGTCAAATTTATACTTTGACGTACGGCGGCGCAACCAACAGGTGGGAGTCATTATTTCGTGACGCACACAGCGTCGGTCTGTCGTAAAGGAAACCAACGTAAATGCGACGCACATCACTATGGGTCGATTTACGACAGCGCAATCGTGAAAACGCCGTTTTTTTTCACGCAATTGCGTCACATTTTTGCGCGAAAACTGCCCTTTCAGGAGAGGAGACCCAAAATGGATCCTAGATGCCCCAACAGACCCCAGGAGGATGAGAGCAGACCAGGAACCAGCCAGGAGGAAGCATACAGGACCCAGGACATTTTAAAAAAAAAAAGAAAGTGTTGCTTCAGTGCAGAGGAGCAGGAAATCCTGGTGAAAGAGGTGACGGAACACCAGCACCAACTTTTCATCAACTCCAAATTGCCACTCAGTAGGAGAGAGGCCATCTGGAAACAAATTGTGGACAAGATTAACAGTGTGGCTGAAGAACGCCGGACAGTCACCGAGTGTAAGAAACGCTGGCATGACTGCAAACGTAGGACCAAAGAGAAAATGGCCAGGAACAGGAAGGCAGCAATGCAGACTGGAGGGGGGAGTCCAGCACAACAAGAGGCCCTGGACCACATGGAGGAGATGGTCGCAGCCGTCATCCCGGAGGAGATCGTCACAGGGATTCAAGGACTGGACAGCGCAGACTACCACGACACTACGCACATGCAGGGTAAGTCGCATGGGGAATCATAATACAATAATGGGGACTGTAAGCAGGGGGGGATACCTACTACACAATGCATGTAAGTCAGCACATATATGAAGTGGCATGGGGAAAGGGGCACGGCAGGGGGGCATGCCCAGTACTGACCGAAGCTGGGGCACGACAAAATACAGCAACCACAACAGTCCCACGGGGACATCCTGTAATTACAACAAGAGAGCCAAGGGAAAGCAGTGGCAGGTGGGAAGGACACTACCTCAAATCCACATCCAGGCACTTGTATTGCAAAATATATTCTACATCAACTAGGTCCCTATCTGTAATGCAGTAGCAAATACAACAACTGTAACTTAACTGCAAACACAGTTGACAATAACACCTCTCATCTCTGTGCAGCTATAGTACCAAATGGCAGAAACCCCACCCTGGAACATACATACCTAAATTAGGGGGTGAGGGTGACATCTGCAATTACTCCTAGAAATAAGACAAAGGTACCAGTACACTCAAATGCCGAATGTCCATAACTGACACATACATAAGCCTAAGTAAACAGCAATAGGAGCCACACAGCACTAACGATACACACATGCTGCATCGTCAGGGTCCCTCACGTGCCTGGCTAACAAGGCTACATCACTAATGTCATACTGTTCAGACAACAACATTGAGGAGGGGACACAGGCAACTGGTCACTGAAACACACCTGCAAAGTCGGACAAACAAATAGGACCTTCATACGATAAACAGGCCAATCCAATTCAAAACACATCACCCAACATCATCTCAAAACATCAAGAATGTTTACATCCATACCACATCCTAACATTGACATGCATAGGTAATGCCACGTTACATGTACAGATCATGCAATGTGAATAAAAAGTGTATGGGGCAGGGCCTGAGAGGCAAGTGTGCTGGCAGGGCAGTCACAACACCCACAGTCAGTCAAAGTGTAGTGTGGCAAGTGAAACGTATACTTTGCGCATTAGCCTCAGGCTGGAGGCCTTTGTGCATCTTACCCTGAATGTACTTATACTCATTTGCTCACATCTAAGTGCCTCAGAGCAATTTGCACTAAATGATTCTCATTGCCCTTCCTATCAGTTAATGTAGCAAATAGTCAGTCCTAAGGTGTTGTCAATTAGTCAAATCACACTGTTTTGCCTACTTCTGCACTGGAGTTTGCCAGAACATATTCACTCTGTGCCCCAGTCAAGGATACCGTCTGGTACGTTGCTGATAGATGTGGTAGGGGTCAAGGTTTGGCATTCCTGCTTAGGGAAACTTTGTCATCACCATGACATATGTCTTTTACATTCACTCCCTTGTCCCAAGACACGCATGGGGGAGTTTCCAAACAGAAAATAACAACTAGATGCTGCCTGCCTTGCTGCTGATGCACAACCAGATCCTAGCCCATTCCTCTGATATGAGGGATGATGTCTCCCCTGTGATTCTGACAGGCAACCTCCAAACTTAACAAGCTGTGCTATACATAGAACATGCAGGGGGAGAGTAGAAACAGTTAGGCACCATGAAAGCTGTGTACTAATGTATTACTCTCCTGCGGACTATTTCAATTCTAACAGTGTGTATTGTTTGTGTAAATGGGGCTCACACCTAAATTCCTACAAGTCAGTTGTACAATGAAACTTCATATCAAACTAATACTGTCTATGTCATTTGTGTATGGGAACCTACCGGAAAAGATACAAATGTGTAGGACCTGAGTGACCACCACTTCCCTGAGAAGTTCCAAAGATGTCATGCGATTGGATGTCTAAACATTCCTTTGATGTGGGAGACCAGAGGCACTGCTAGTTAGTCTTAGCTAAATTGAATATCTGGGTGACAGAGTTATTTTCAAGTGGGTCAAACTTAGTCCCCCACACCATTAGCTATCCTGCTGCCTAGAAAGCCAAGAATCACATGTTGGATAATGAGAGCCCACCCTACAAAATGTCCCTCCATAACAATAGTGAAACATCGAGTGAGGAGTAGGAGAAAAAAACACCTATTCCTAAATAATTACAAAGCAACACCTAGAGGCGACCTGGCAGACATGTCTGAAAGATCCATATCAAACATGTGACACACAGGTGGGCCATAGGCCTACAACAATGCCCTATGACGGACAGCAGATACCTAGACAAACACAGAGTACAATGTTAAGGCATCCAAAGGCTTGTATCTTACTGCAAAATTGTCACAACACAGACACACTAATTGTACCCTGTTTCATTGCAGAGGAACACGGGTCTCCTGCTGATCTGCCTGTCCATGAGTTCCCTGATGACATGGATGACGACACCATCAACCTCCCACAAGAGACCATTGACATGGTCCTTGAAAGCCTCCAAACCCCACCTTCAGTCACAAGGAGGAGCACAGAAGAAGCAGCCACCACAGGAGAACCACCCGCCACCCCAATTGTAAGACCTGCCAGCTCCAACACAGCTGAGGACTCTGACGACACTGGCACCAGCTTCGAAAGAACTGTCGTTGGGGTCCAGCGGGAGCTGGCCAAGGAGGTGCGGGTGGGGATGCAAAATATGGCAGCCAGCCTTGAGGGGGTGCGTTCGTGCATGTTGTCAACTGCTGATCAGGCAGCTGCAATGCAAGCCAGACATTTTCTCTTGGAGGACATTTCAAAAACACTGAAGGAAATTGGCACAGCTGTCATCCAGTTGACACAACAACTCAAACTGCAAGCCACTCAACGTGTGCACGAATGCAACATAGAACCCCTCAGGGCCGACGTGGCTGCCTACCATCGGGATGTGGCTGCCATTCTGAAAAACCAGCAGGCCCTCCTTGCTGCAGTACTGCCCTTCCTTACTCAACAGGGATCAGCCCCCGGGATGTCTGCCTCCATGTCTTCTAACACTGAGGTGTGTGTTGCCCCTTCACAACCAACAACAACAAGGACACACCAGGCAACACACAAATCAGAAGAAGAAGACATGGAACAGATAACATTCACACGCAAGAGTACCCGGAAGCCCTAGTCCCTGCACCATGCCCTACTCTGACCAAGGTCCTACGTTTTGACACATGCCAGTCTCACTACAACTAACCTCAATGACTGTTCGGCAATCCACTGTATGACTTGTCCACCTTGCCAGTGAATGTTTCTCTCCTACCATTTGGCATTTCATGTTCCTCTGCACTGTCTGTGACATCACCCCAGCATGTCAGGAGCATCATCCACACCCCTTCTGTAGGATCACCATGTAATAATGCACCAGAAAGGAGTCAGCAAACATGGTGAATGGACATTTTGCACAACACCACTTATAAATAAATATCACTTGCACACCTATTGTGTCTCTGTGTCATTTCAAAATTCAACTGTGCAGTAGATAACTCCAAAGTGGCTGTGTGGAAACCATGTCCATTCTCTATACTACTGTCCTGATTTCATGTATACTGAATCATCTGTGCAGTGGCCAGGATTGCATCGTAGCTTTACTATACTGAGGAAAATAACTGATGAAGGGACTAAGCACACACAATCATGCTGTGTTGGACAGAATGATGCACCATCTATAGCTATTCTACACAACTAATGGCTGAGAAATGTAGGCACCATGCAATACTAAAATTTGAAATTATGCTGTAGAATGAAAGGAATGATAAACAAATTACACTGCATCAATCACCCTTACGGCGTATACTTCCATGAAGGAAAGTCATGCTGAATCAGTACACACATGATGTAGGTCAGCAATGATAGCAACAAGACAAGAGTGTGAACAAATCATCATCTATAAAGCTCTCCCTGAACTTCACAATGCTGTCCGACCTATCTATTTACCTACAATAACAAGTCTGGAAGCACTCTTTGTGAAGTAGGATACATACCAACCCCAAACCTTGATGATCAATGCACACTACCAATGGTGGCTCTCCAACATGGTGGATACTTACCAAGTTAGCACACGGGTAGCTGGCATGATAAACCTCATAAGCCTGGGGAAAGGGAGCATGGAACACAAATGTCATACTTAACATTTCTGCTACACTGATGTCAAGGCCATGAAAAGGTAGCACCTAACGCATCAGGTAAAGGGTTAACAAAATTTTTATTTAAAAGTAGTAATAAAAGAGGCAACTAAGGGAAAGGTAAACCTACACTAATCTAACCTGACTACTACTAACCCACAACTGTCCCTAACTAACCTAAGCTAAACTTACTCTACACATGTAACGAAACGATCTAAACATCAACCCCCCACCCACCATTAAGAGACAAGACACATGCAGGACAACACTTACTAACCTACACACATACTATACTATCCTAAACAAACATATATTTTTTTTTATTTTTATTTTTTTAATATTTATATATATATATATTTTTTTTTTTTTATTAAACAGGAATCCCAACATTGCCCCCCACCCACCCACCCACACAAAAATATTAGATAGAAAGTATAAGGACCCCCCACCCTCTTACCTAACACTAACTAAGCTAATTACCTATACTTATCCTATAACTAACCCCCCAAACCCAACTAACAGTATGAAAAGAGGAAAGAGGGGAGAGGGGAGGGGTAAAAGTTCAGGAGGGCAAAATAACTAAAGATTTGCCCTCTGAAGTGTGCGCCGGATGGAGCGCACCTTCTTTTTAACCTCCGCCATGTCCTCCGTCAGGTTGTCCACCTTTTGAATTAACCTGTCCAGTTTCCTAGACAATGCCTGGAAGGCTGCAGGGTCAATTGGAGGGTCACTGCTGGTCTGCGTGCCGGTGGAGGTGGAGATTGTCGCTGGAGTGGAGTGGCCACGGGACAGCCCTGCTCCCAACACACGGCTGGGTCCAGGTCTTGAGGAAGATGGCTGGTCCGTCGCTGGGTCCCCTTGGGCAGACCTGGTGGTTGTAGGTGGCACCGTTGGTGGAGCCTGTGGTGTGGCATACCACGCCCCGGAGGCCCGATCGGAATTGTATCTGCGGGCCATCCTCCGATACCCACACTGCACCTGCAGGATGTGCCTGTACCTCATTGCCCTGTGCTCAAAATGGTTGCGCTCTGCGGCACTCAGGTTTGCAGCTGTGAAGAGAAAAGGGAAATATTGAGCATTGAATTTACAGTGGGTTGAATCCCACAATGGCTCATTTGTCCATTACTAGAAATATATTTTATGCAGCAATTGTTACAACATAGTTCACGGAAATGCTCAGAGGAAGTACATGTGAATCATGCATCCCTAAGGTCATATCACACCTAGCATATCCATGTCTCTACATGATGGATGACATCACCCTAAACTACTCATCCAAATCATACCTAAGGCATTTGACATTATGGCACCAGCTCTTCCGCATACTGACTTCAGTACATATGTCATTCTATGTGATTACACTCACACTCCTCACTCAATAGCATTTTTAATTAGTTGTGTGTGTGCTAAGATTGAACCCCTGGCCCAGAATCATGTGTCCACACTAGGTGTCAGATGTAGGAATTTAGGAAAATCAACTAGCAAATTGCAAAGCAGAACGGTGTCTCTGACACCGTCTGCGAGTCGCTATGGTGTCCCTAAAACCCACCTCATGAACATCAATGATGTGGGTTCCAAGTTGCCCCACCTTAGCAACATGGGCACTCACGGGGATGGTGGCCTGCTGGGACCAGCAGAACTCCATAGACGTGACTGTTTTTAAATTAAGCAAGTTATTTCTCCTCAAGTGTAGGCCGTTTACCGGAAAGAAAAATGAGCTGCAATTATTTTTAAATCACAACAATTGTACTTGGAAATTTTCACGGTAATTATTGGTCCCTTAGACCACTGGCTTTTTTGCGCAGGATTCTTTTAGTCCACTCACAAAGGCTGAAGCTTTACAATGAGGACCCCTTCCAGTCAGCAAGGTGGTTACCATCCACTTCAAGTGGATGATAACAGCTACTCACTTTGCAACCACGTACTCGGTTGCAAATGGGATTGCCTACCACTGTGATTTGCAAGTAGGTCTGGTAAAACCCTTCATTATATCAATTTTGAAAAGCATTTTACTCATATGTACATGACCACCAAAGACATTTTGGATTAGGAAACAGACGTTTGCAAATCCCACACAGATATTTATGCCATTTGCAACGTGTAGACATTTTTCTCACTCTGGCCCAAGGTACTAACTCAAGTCACAAAAGGTGTTAAGTACGTGTAACATACTGGTTGCTACAGTCCTAGGTACCCTGTTTCACAGTAACATCCCAGTCTTTGTGGGTGGTGTGGGAAGAACAACCAACAATCCCATGTTCAATGCACACCCAGGAGTGTACAGAAAGTGCAACAATGATGTGCCTTCACACACAACACCTATGAAGGGCTAGCAACACTTTGTAGTCAGCCCAACCTTGTCACATCCCAGGTCCACACATGTCAAAATGTTATGACTTAGCCCAACATAACATACTATTAGTGAGGCATGTTTAACAACACACACAGGGGAGGTAGTACACCCATTCACATGATTCAACTGAACACCTAGGGCATTGCACTCAAGTCACACACACTTCGAGTTCACCTTGTGGAAGTACATGCCCATGGAAGATCCAACCTACAGTGTACACAGTCCATCCTCAACTAGGAAGAAGCACTTGTCATCAATGCCATGTGCCTAAGCTATCTGGGAGACTGTCAGTCTGATATGCAGACTCAGTTCATGGCAAGTCCCTGACCAAATCTAACATTGACCAGTCTATTCGAAATGAGTCATACCATTCCCAATTGCCGCCATAATTGAATGGGCTACAGCCCCTCAATCTGAGAGATGACTACGTATTGCTTTGCAGAAACATAATTCTAATTTGATATCACACTAAAAGAACAAAGCCAATGAACGGCCAGCACATCAAATCATGAATTCTCTTGAACACACAGTAATCCATCATGCGTCATTACCAAACAATGTAAATAGCACTTAGGCGACACTCACTGTAGGTATCGGGGTCGTCAAAATGGGCCACCTCTCCCACGGTGTACGGTGCTGGTCCACCTGTAAAGCATGAAACAAAGATTATACTCAGACTGGGTGAACGGACAAAAGATTTCTGTTACAATGACACTGTGTGAAAATGACATGGTAATGATAGACTTTCACACATGCTCATCCTGCATGGATCACTTTGTATTCAACATTAACATTGGATGAGTCTCCTGCTCCAGTGTCACACCCTACTACACTCATGCAGTGGTCAGGACAGTCAGGTGTCGTCCAAGTTAATCCTCCATTAGTATGCCCCAACAATAATGTTATCCATACATCTCAGCATGTGCATCCCCGAGAGACATTCCAAAACTGGTTCCATGAGGACTGCATGACCACTCACAATTAAACAGGCTATTTGGACAGGGTCAACAGACAACAACCAGACACACATGTGACATATGTGTGAACAACATGACTAACTTCATGTGACGTGACGGCAACACACATGTATAGCATCATCATGTGTTTCCAATTTTCTGTCTAGCTATGGCGTCTGCATCTGTAGGTATGTTGTTTCTACATGACGTACTCACTGGCCATTATGACCAGTGGAGTACAAATGGAGCCGTTCACGTGTTGCTTTTCTGACACAAAGGCAACACTACATTACATGCAGCTACAGGCATCTGGTATGTGTTGCAAAAATGATCCATCGGACTGGTAGCATAGGTCTTCATACACATTCTGCAACAAATACACATTAGGACACATATGTATACCTTTGTAGCGCAGCATTTGAAACATTTTGGGACGCAGAGAGGGGGCGACTTAGCATAATACAAATAGATGTTGAATTTATAAAGCTGTCATTGCGTGTACATGTGTTGCAAGAATGGGGATTAATGTGTATAACCATGGGCCTAGGTTTCCCTGGCATTACACACACTCAGCTACTTATTTTGCAGATTCGCTAACAATCATCACATGTTCACACACCGATTTCTGTCATTCCCATGTAATTGTTTTTTACTCACCAACATGGCCACCAATCTGGAGTCCCAGGTGGTCCAGCAGGTCCTGTTCCCTGGTGATCAGATCTGCCCAGCGGTGCTTGAGTTGGTGTACATTCCTGAGACTCCCATAGACCCGGACCAGGTGATGGCGCACCTTCTCCCACCGGATTTTCCTGGCCTCCGTGTGATACCCCTGTATCACACGGCCCCCAGCTTCCAGCATTAGTGGGAGGAAATGGCTTACGAGCCATATGAAACCCCCCAATTCGTCTTCCCCCATCCTGGACAGGCGAGGCCTACCTGACATATTGAGAGGGATAAGAATGTACCAACAAAATATAAAATATAAAGGGGGAAATGGGGAAAGGTAGAGGTGTGAAAGAAAAAGGAGAAGTAGAAAAATAGCCCAACTAACCCCCCAAACTATGCTACCCACAACAGACTCCCACAGACAATACAAGCTATCACAGGTATAGACAAAATAACACTAAACAGACTGAGACAATGTGATACAACAATAATAGATTGACACTAAGACAAAATACAAGGCACACAGGACACTAGAGCAGTAAAACACACGACAACACCTTTCACACAACCACACAGTCTAGAGAAATCTGAGACTGCAAAGTGAAAGTGAAAGTTACCTCCCAGTACAGATTTTGTAAACAGGATATCCTATTACATCACTTCCTGCATAAAATGGCCGCCGTTTTTATTTTCCCGTTATGCGTCATATTTTCACGCATACACAGTTGTGCGTCAATTTTTTATGACGCATTACAGTGCACATGATGCGGAGTGAAAAAATATGAATATTAATAATTAATACTGTACATGAAATGACCAATATATTGTGCATGTAGCGTCAATTTCACCACGCATACATCATGGGCGTCGTTTTTTTTACACGTACAGTGGTGCACATGATGCGGAGTGAAAAAATATGTTATGAATATTCATAATTAATACTGTACATGAAATGACCAACATATTGTGCATGTAGCGTCAATTTCACCACGCATACATCATGGGCGTCGTTTTTTTTACACGTACAGTGGTGCACATGATGCGGAGTGAAAAAATATGATATGAATATTAATAATTAATACTGTACATGAAATGACCAACATATTGTGCATGTAGCGTCAATTTCACCACGCATACATCATGGGCGTCGTTTTTTTTTACACGTACAGTGGTGCACATGATGCGGAGTGAAAAAATATGATATGAATATTAATAATTAATACTGTACATGAAATGACCAACATATTGTCCATGTAGCGTCAATTTCACCAGGCATACATCATGGGCGTGTTTTTTTTTACACGTACAGTAGTGCACATGATGCAGAGTCAAAAATATTGTGGATGTAAATAATAATTTGAAGGTGAAATATCAAGACACTTTTGGATACATTTGTATCTGACTCTGCATTGTGTGCACTCATGTACGTGAACAAACCGCCGACTTCCCGTTTCTGGCCGCGGCTGAACCGCCGCGGTCAGAATGCCCATCGGTGCACCGCCAGCCTGTTGGCGGTGCTACCGCCAACCTCCGCCATGGCGGTAATTACCGCCAGGGTCAGAATGACCCCCTAAGTTTGCAAGACTCTCAGCGTTCACGATGTGATAATGCGAAGATTGTTTTGCTTGTCTGTGTCCCTTTCTGCATAAACTGGTTTAGTGTCATGTTACAATCTTCCTGCTAGGTTCAAACTGGGACACAACTGTGATGGTCTACTTTCAAATATTAGGTTGGTTGTATGACATATGTGTACATGTGTGTGGGAATGTGGATCCAGTATGACCTGTCTGTGTGTATGTTGTCACTGTAACTTCAAGGTCTCCTCCGGAGTTAGTGGCAGCTGATGTTGTTGCAATTGTGTATTGCTCACATCATACACTTGAGAGAAGCCATTGATGACATGTTCACGTACACATGGATGGTCCCACCCTGTCTCTGAACACGTGTGATGTGACTTTCAAATGATCTCCAATTTTGGGCTGGATGAGAGACTGTTTCAGTTGTTTGGATCCGGCATGTGTAATTGTCACATTTGTACTCTTGTTGGGCTCTGTGTATGGTAATGTAACATGTCACATCCTACCCTCTGTGCATACAGTTGTGATGTTTATTTTTGGTGTGATGAATTTTAATGGCATTCTTGATCAATGAGACGACATTCATCTTCAGCTATTTCAAACTAAAGGTGGTCAGAAATGAATAGGCCAAAGCATGATGTGGTGTTTGTTATCTGTGTTTATTTACAAGTGTGGAATACAAGTGATTATAATAACTTAAGTAAAATAATTGTTCACAAGCTGTTGGCGCCTACGCACTCCTGCTGCGGTGTTAGGTTGTTCCCCCTCCTGTTGCAGGCCAGCATCCTCCTCATCATCATCCTCAGGCATGTCTGGGTCCGGTTCAAGGAGGGGAATGTTCCTTTGTACACAAATATTGTGTAATATGGCACAAGTGAGTATGATTTTGCAGACCATCTCTGGGGAGTATAGTAGGCTTCCGCCAGTGTTGTCAAGGCAGCGGAACCTTGACTTTAGGATCCCAAAGGTCCTCTCCACAATGCTGCGTGTCCTCTTGTGGGCGTCAATGTATGCCCGCTCAGCAGCAGTATTTGGGTTCCCATATGGTGTCATTAGCCAAGGCTGGATGCCATACCCCTGATCACCTGAAAGAGAAACACAGAATGGTATCAATTAGATGTAGGAGGCACTGTTGTACGTATCTTTGATGGCAGTAGTTGTATTGTGTTGTCTGTGATTATTTTGTGTACTAATGTGACAACCTATGGTTGTTGGTGGAAACTTTGGCATTGTTTTTTTTCCTTGGCTGAGCAAGTGTTTGTTGTCTAACTGTTTGTCAGCAGGATGTACTGGTTTCTCAAGTACAGTGTGCCCTCCCTTGCATTGTGACTTGTGACACAGGTGTCCGTGTGTCCTCACTGGGGGTGTGATGATAGTTCCATGCAGAGTTGAAACATGAAAGGGTATTAGAAACGTTCATATGAACATAGCCAGGCCATCCCATCCCTTAAAAGTTATGCATTGTATTAGTGTACAGGTTATTGTGAGACTTCCAATTTGCAAGGTGACATTTAGGCAACCACAGTCATGAATGTCTTCACACTAAGCTGTGGAGTAAATTCAAATGTGTGAGAGGTTCAATGGTGACTTGTGACACATGGCTAGTGATGTGAGTACCTCAGTGTGTTCCTGTCTAGGTGTTGCTATTGTGGTGTATGTGTTGTTTATCCTAGAGGGTTTCTGTGCAGTGAGTATATAAGTAGATTTTTGTCCTTACCAACAAGTAGTCCATTGCCATACCGTCCATCCTGGAAGTGTTGGTTGATGGTGGAGTGACGGAAGATGAATGCGTCATGTACACTCCCAGGATATTTAGCCACAATGTTGCTGATCAGTCCTTGGTGATCGACTATGGCCTGCACGTTGATGGAATGTGTGTGCTTCCTGTTGCGGTAGAGGTGTTCACTCGCAGCAGGTGGCACAAGGCGTACGTGTGTGCAGTCGATTGCACCAAGGACGTGCGGAAAGCCACTGATGGCGTAGAACCCCTGTTTTGTTTCCTGCTGCTTCTGCACTGTGTTAGGGAAGCAGATGTGGCGGGGTGTCAGTCCAATGATGGCATCCAGTACTTTAGGCAGGAATGCGGAGAAAGATGGTTGTGAGATTCCACCAACCAGGGCACCAGTTGTCTGAAACGAGCCACTTGCCAGCAGGTGAAGTACGGCAAGCAGCTTTGTTTCGGTTGGGATAGTGCGTGGAGTCACTAAAGTGGGGGCCAATTGCTGTTCAATATTTGTCAGCAGCTGCTGAATGGCCTGCCAGTTCAACCGGTACCTCTGGATGATGTCTCGTTCCCTGAGGCCATGCAGGGTTGTTCGTGGGCGGAATATCCTCTCCTGCCTTCTGCGCTGTCTTTGGGGTCCCTGCTGTTGTTGTTGTGGCTGCTGTTGTTGCTGCAGGGCTCTGTGTCTACGTGCACGTTGAAGAAAAAGCACCTCCATGTCTCCCTGTTGCTGCTCTGCTGCTCTGCTGCTCTGCTGCTCTGTTGTTTGTTCTGTGTGCTCTGATTAAGTACAGGTGTGTTTGCCCCATTTTAACGCCTGCCCTGACCCAGGCATTAAAATTTCACGCTATTCGTGCTTTGCGCCATTTTTTTGCGCCGCCTGCCGCACGGGAGTGATTTTTGCCCTGGAGCATAAATACCACGCACCGCTATGTGCGTCTGTTTTTGGACGGGAACGCCTACCCTGCATGTCATTAACGCAGGGCGGGGTGCCGCTTCCAAAAACTGCCGCACATAGCGCCATTTTCCTGGTGCGCCGGATCGGGCGTCAGGGTTTAAATATGGGGCAACGTTTGCGCTGAAAGTGCGTCAAAATTTTTGACGCACATTCGGCGCAAACGGAGTATAAATATGCCCCTCAGTGTTCAGTGACTGTTATGATTATTTGCAGCTGATATGCCGAAGCTTTAATATTTCATAACTGTGTCTATAAAATGAGGGAAGGCGCAGTGTAGATTATGTAATACCTTATCTATAGAGTTCTTCTCTAATTGATTGAGGCCCTTAGCCTCCATGATTAAGCCTCTAAGGATGAGGTACTGATTAATATTTAATTTATAGCCTACAAGTTTGGGATAGTTCTTATAAGTGGATTTTTAATGTGTTTCATAATATGCTTCACTGTCCCTTTCACTGTGAGTTGAGTGTATTCCCCATAGGCTTACCAAGGCTTACTTGTAGTTCTAACAGTTTCTCTTGTTGTTATCTTTTATTCTTTGGATGTTTCCATGCCATGAGGCGTCTGTTCATTATTGGGTTTTAACTGCTATGTGAATAAAATGGTTAAGGTTGAATGTTCCTCAGTGTATTGATAAATTTGGTATTCTTTGTTTTTTGATAATGCTCTTGTAGTTTGCGGTTCCTTTAACATTTAGGCTTCTTTCTGTTTACATAGTTTTTATCATCTTAATGTGCTTGATCCTTTTCACCATGTTTCCTGGCAGACTCAGAACACCTTTTTGATGTGGGTTTGCCAGGAGGAATGTCATGAATTCTATGTTGTAAATAGATTGTTTTTGGGCCCTATGTTTGTTTTCATGTGTATTAAAACATGACTTCTGCTCAGTTATAGGGGTTTTCCTTTCTTGATCTTATTGTAACCTTTTCATATGGTGGTGGCTAAGTATCTAATTGTAAAGCTTTCTTATTTTGCCATATCGTTATGCACCTGGTTTTCTTTTGGGCTGTGGTTTAGCAGGTGTTGAGGAGGTAGGAGATGAACAGGTGGTGAAGAGGGAGGAGGTAGGAGATAAGCTAGGATATTGCTATTTAGCTATAGCGTTCTCTTGTGACATACCTTCTATTAGTTTTTAAACTAATGAACACTAATCTGATGAGGAATAATTAGGATGTAATTGTTAGCTCTTCATTCTCTTCTTTAGTTTTTTTTTCTCCTAGGTCCCTCTATTTACTTGTCCTTCTACGTTCACTTCTTTCTAACATTGCTGCTCTCGCAATTTGTTTGTCCTTCCAATTCCGCCCCTTTTTTATTTTTGAGTTCCTTGTAATATTTACCAGCCCAATCACGCTTTTTGTTTCATAACAGCCTTGATGAATTAGCAGACGGGTTTGCCCCACCTCCTGAGGTTGAAATGTTTTAGGTGGTCTTGGCCTACTATGAGGATGTCATCACATATCTTAGTGGGACACGTGGAGCAAGGTATGAGCAGGGTAAATGTGGGACATCATTGTAAGATATCCCAAAGAAATATCAGAGGTACTCATTATCACCAAGGTCAGGGATGGAAACTCTGGAGGGCACGGCAATGGCATGTGATGAGAATTAGACTAAGGTAGGAGTTTATGGTGTATGGCTGATTTCCGGGTTAGCACTTGCAGAGCATATTTAAGCTTACACTGAATGCAGCTATGTGCTCACCAATATCTTGCAATAGCATTGGCTTCCCGCTCTTTCATCCAACTTGCATTCCCTCACCTTTGTTTTGTTTCTCCTTATTGGTATCCTCTCATTCCCCATCTCCTGGCTTTGTTGTCTATCTCATTGTGTCTCACATATATTAGTCTGTCTTGTATTACCTTGTTGGTTCAAGAATCATGTTCTTTAGCAATGGGAGTGGGGAGGTCAGCCTTGGTATTTTGGTCGGCACCTGATCTTAACACAGCAACGACCATGGCCATTGTTGAGGACGGTAACATGACCATATTTATGCTAGCAGTGCTGGCAGACTTTCATGCCCTGAATACCATTTTTTTCTAACATCCTGCTATGTTTCCTATTGTAAGAAATGGGGTCTCTAGTTGGCAAAGGTATACACTTTTGTCCAAGTAAAGACCACAATCCTAGTCAGGGTAAGTCACAACACAGTCCAAATTATCCTGTGCCCACCCTCTGGTAGCTTGGCACTGAGAAGTCAGGCTTAACTTAGAAGGCAATATATAAGGTATTTGTGCAATACATCACACAGTAACACAGTGAAAACACCACAAAAAATACACCAAACAGGTTTAGAAAAATAGATAATATATATCTGAAAAAAATAAGGTAAAAACTACAAAAATCCAATAAGCACAAGTTGAAATATCACTTTTAAAAAGTTAAAAGAGCCCTAATTCTTAGAAATAAACAGTTGTCTCTTTGTTACACACAGTACCTGGTATGCGTCAAAAATAATGATGCACGGAGACCGCAGAGGATGTGTGGAAAAATAGGATGTTGCGTTGAATTTTCTGACGTGGCACAGACTATGGGGGTTATTCTAACTTTGGAGGAGGTGTTAATCCGTCCCAAAAGTGACGGAAAAGTGACGGATTTACCACCAGCCGTATTACGAGTCCATTATATCCTATGGAACTCGTAATACGGCTGGTGGTATATCCGTCACTTTACCGTCACTTTTGGGACGGATTAATACTCCTCCAAAGTTAGAATAACCCCCTATGCGTCATTTATTTCCATGCTGCAAGGGGTTTGCTTCGTTTTTTGGCACGCAGGCTTGGTTCCTCATTGAGGTGCAGGGATATTTTGACCCCCAGGGATGGTGTGGGGAAAATACTTGATCCACTGGAAGAAGACACCGGCGCTGCGTTGATCTGGTAGGCATTGAGTCAAATTTTCCATTGCAAGACAGGCGCTGCATCGAATTTCCATTCGAGGCTGCATTGTTCCGGTCGGCTGTGCCGTGAGTTCTTGGTCGCAGTGCAGGCTGCACGTCGATTTTGGCACGCAGTGCATTGATTTTTGATGCACAAGGAGGTTCCTGAAGAGATTAAGGCCCTCATTACAACTTTGGTGGGTGGCAACCACCGCCCGCCAAGTTGTAACCGCCACATGGCCGCCAATGCGGCCGCACTCCCACGGTGGCCATTTCGACATTCCCGCTGGACCGGCGGGCGGAAACTGAGTTTCCGCCCGCCGGCCCAGCGGGGATGATGGCAGCAACATGGGTTTCTGCCCGCCGGCCCAGCGGGGATGATGGTTGCAACACGGGAGCCAGCTCCAAATGGATCCGGCGGTGTTGCGGCGGTGCGATGGGTGCAGTTGCACCCATCGTGCTTTTCACTGTCTGCTATGCAGACAGTAAAAAGCTTCATGGGGCCCCCAGGGACCCCGCGACTCCCCTTTCTGCCAGCCTTTTCATGGCGGTTCCTACCACCATGAAAAGGCTGGTGGGAGGGGGACTCGTAATCCCCTCGGCATCGCTGCAAGCAGCGCTGCCCTGGAGGATTAAATCCGCCGGGATCAACCCCCGGCGGTGCGACAGCGGTGCTTTCGCCACAGTCGTAATTCCCAAGATTGCACCGCCAGCCTGTTGGCGGTGCAATCGACAAAACAGCCCTGGCGGTCTTTGACCACCAGGGTTGTAATAAGGGCCTAAGTCTTTTTGGCCCTAAGACTTCAGAAAACAGGAGGCAAGTTCAATCCAAGCCCTTGGTGAGCACTTTTGGGGAAGGCAGAGTCCTTCTCAGCAAAGTCAGTGGCCAGCAGGACAGCAGTCCTTCTCAGCAAAGCAGTTCAGGTGAGTCCTTCTCTGACATGGTGCAGGTGTAGGTCCAGAAGTGACTGGCTTGGTGGGGTCAGAGACACAGTTTATATACCCAAAATGCCTTTCAAGTGGGGGGAGACTTCAAAGAGTGGTTTTGAAGTGCACAAGTTCCCCTTTGAATTCAGCTCTGTCTGCCAGGTTATCAGTAGGGGGGTTAGCAGTTTATTGTGAGAGGGCAGGCCATTGGCCTTTGAAATGTAAGTGTCAGGCCTTCCACCCTTCCAGCCCAGGAAGACCCATTCAATATACAAATGAATGCAGGTGTGACTGAGTGTCCTGTGTTTGTGGTTGTCTGGGTGTAATGCACAAGGTAGCTGTCAACAAGCACAGCCCAGACGTTGATTGCAGGCAGGCTGTAAGGCACAGAAGGTATTAAGTGCAAAGAAATGCTCACTTTCTGAAAATGGCATTTCTGAAACAGTAATATCAAATCCAACCTCACCAATAAGAAGGATTTTCCTTTACCTTTCTGGCCATACTAAATATGACCCCTTTCAGATCAGAATCTACCACTCAAAAAGTATATGAGGGCAGACCTAATGCTAGTCTGTGAAAGGAGAAGGCCTCACAGTAGTGGAAAATTAATTTAGGAGTTTTTCACTACCAGGACATGTGTACATGCTCTGCTTTCTACCTACATAGCACCCTGCCCTATGGGTTACCTAGGCTCTACCTTAGGGGTGACTTATATGTAGGAAGAGGGGAGTTTAAGGCTTGGCAAGTACTTTTAAAAGCAAGGTTGAAGTGGCAGTGAATCTACACAATTAGGCCTTGCAATGGCAGACCTGAGACATGGTTAAGGGGCTACTTATGTGGGTGGCACAATCAGTGCTGCAGGCCCACTAGTAGCATTTAATTTACAGGCCCTAGGCACATTTAGTGCACTTTACTAATGACTTATAAGTAAATCAACATGCCAGTTGGAGGTGAACCAATGTTACCATGTTTAAGGGCTATAGCATATGCACTTTAGCACTGGCTGGCAGTTCCAAGGTGTGCAGAGTCCTAAACCCAGCCACAACAGTGTCAGAAAAGTGGAGGGATGCAAGCAAAAAGTTGGGGGGTGACCACCCTAAGGCTGTCAGGTCTAACACCTATTGTTCAGAGCATCCCCATTGCCTTTCCACTGGGACAGGCAGCTTATCTTGCAGGAATCAACACCATTCCAGTAAGAGCCTTATTATCACCATTCTGCTACATGAAGAGCTTCTGTGTCTCTCTTTTCTCTTTCTCTTTATGTTTCCCGCTCCCTTTTCCGTACTAATCTTAGCAGGGTGCATTCCTGGGTTGCTGTTCTATAAAGGAAAATCACATTTCCACAGGCCACTGAGGTTTATTTATTGAAGTGCAATGTTCCTTTGTGGAAGACCAGGAATATTTAAAATAAAAGAAAGGCAAATTTACATTAAGCAATGTAGGAAACTGAGTTACTTGTTGAGTAGGGTGAAACACTATGGAAGCAGCAACCACAATACTTGTCATGGCGAAACATAAGCAAACCACAAATTAACCTGTGCGTAGCCGTCTGGTAGCTTGGCACAAAAGAAGCCCCACTTAACTTAGAGGCAATAGGTAAAGTATTTATGCAGGACTTCAAACAGTAATAAATTGAAAACAAAAGACAAGAGTAAAATGTAATAAATTATTTGAGACCAAAACTACAAAAATCCAATCAGTAAAATCGGAGAAAATGCAATTTTAAAGATTTCATGTAAGTAAAGTGCCTAAAAGCACAAGGCACCACTCGCGACCTCTGGTTGTGCGAGGCCTGGTTAAAGTCCCAAGTCCAGACCAACCACGATGGAGTGTAGGCCGGATACAGGGACCAGGTTAGCCCTGCTGAAAGAGTTACCTTCATAGTCTAGCACGAAGAGTCCAGTTTGCGGTGGAGGAGGCTGCAAGGAGTAAAGGTAGTGTTGTGGATGGTTGTCACTGTATGTCATTTCTGTAGTGGGAAGAGCAGGTCGGGGGTCACAGATGGTCCTTGAAGTAGCACGAAGATCTTGTGGGGCATCGCAAACAGTCGTTGCTGGAGGTTCATGTTGGCAGTCACTGTAGGCTGTTAATGTGCAGATCTTGCATTTCTGGTTGTTGCTGCCAGTCGCTGTAGCATGAACAGAAAGGTTCCCAGGAGCTTTGCATTGGCGGGCAGCACAGGCAGCAAGAGCTCAGTGTGAACAGGCCAAATTAAGGTCACGAAGAGCCCACAACTTTAGGATGTCTCCTTTCCTTCAAGGAGGAGCTCAATTGATGCCACCCAACAGTCCAGAGCCGGAGGGCACCTCTTGGAGCTCAGGAACTCACTCCAGCAGATGCCAGCAGGGCTCAGGCAGGTTCCGTTGTTTGGGGGCACAACAGACTGGTGTGAACCCTTTGTAAGGGTGCTGAGGCAGAGTCTTTGTAATATATAAGTGTGGTAGGTGACAGCTCCTCCACATATCAAGTCAGAGATTGCCCATCCTACCAAAACCTATTCCTCTTTTGCCTTGCTGTCTGGGAGCAAATCATAAAGGCCAACTGCCAGCAACACCTAGTCATGTGACCTGCAATAAAGTCTGCAGGCACCAAAAGGTTAGGGCAAGAAAATGCCAACTTTTATAAAGGGCCATTTCAGACTTAAAATTCAACTTTACCATTAAAGATGGTATTAAATTACAATACTTCAGAGCCCAAACTTGACTTTCTTATCTTCTCCCCATTGAAAGCTATCACTTATTAAATGTAATAAGGAAAGCCAATACCATCCTATGGAAGAGATAAGCCTTGCAGCAGTCAACAATGAATTAAAGAGGTTTCCAGTACCAAGGCATGTAAAAGTTAAAAGTACATGTACAACTTTTTAAATACACTGCACCCTGCCTTCTGGGCTGTGTAGGGCCTTGGCTTGGGGTGACATATCTTTTAAAAGGCAGGTTTAGGCCTCACAAAATAATTTTTTGCCAGGTCCAAATGGCAGTTTAAAACTGCACATACAGGCTGCAATGGCAGATCTTTGATATGTTTAAAAGGCTGCATAAGTGGGTGGAACCCTCAATGATGCAGGCCCAATGTAGCATTTAATTTACAGGTCGTGTGCACATGTAGCACCACTTTACTAGGAACTTACAAGTATATTAAATGTGCCAATTGGCAATTGGGTGTGAGACAATTCTACCATATTTTGGGGGAGAGGGCACAAGAACTTTAGCACAGCTTAGCAAGGGCAAAGTGTGGAGCGTCCTAAAGGCCAACAAAAATGAGTTCAGAAAACAGGAGGTTGAAGGCAAAAGATTGGGGGTGACCCTACAGAGATGGCCAAGCCCAACAAGCAGTCTATTGGTGTGAAATATTCAAGTGGTCTCCCATAAACACAGATCTCCCTGGTAATGAAGCGTTCAGCCGTGTTCTGTGAACTGCAGAAGACACACCAACATGCCCTCATGGTGGGCACCAGACTACTGTGCAGTGACAATGTGATATATGTATAGTAGTGTATGCTGAACCTTTGAGTACTCAAACCAGTGGGAATTATTTTGTATAGCTCCTGTGTTAGCATGGCACAAGATGGAGGGGGATACCACCTTCCCAGAGAGTTGAAGTGTATTGACTGCATTCCTGTATCTGGAGGTTTGAGATTCAGATACGGAAGTGAAGGAGGGTGGATTCAGAGCTTCCTTTAAAAATTCAGTGAGGAAAGCTATTGTTTGCAAAGGGCTGCTGATTAGTTATTCCTGAACACTGCCATTTTGGTAGATGGTAGGTGCGAGTGGTGGGACTGTACTGTCTGTGGTTCGAGGTGAGGATGTTTCTAGGCAGGGCCTGCCATTTTGTATTTTCCTGGTTACTACTTCAGGAAGGCTGATGACAGCCAGTTGCAGAGATCTCACATTTCATTGTGTCTTTGGTCTTGATACTCCCACCTGGATTTAGCATCATTAGTATCAGCTTTGAGAGTTATCACCTTGACCAAAGGCTTTGTCTGAGAACAGTCACAAAATGTCATTTGAAACAGAACCAACCCAAACTGGTTCTGAAACCTCAGACAGGTGATCAACATGTCTGTCTGGAAAGAAATGTGTACAAAAGGGGATCCAAACCACCACACCTTGTTCCAGTTCCAAGTACTTCATGACACATGGAGGAATTGCTCCACAGGGTACTCAAAGGACTGCAATGTGACCAGGGGTAGTGCCTGCACAACAGCCAATCTTCCAGAAGTCTACACTTTCTTTTGGAGGAGTTGAGAGTCTGCTTAGAGCCTAGAAACCTGAGGAACTATGAGTGTCTCCCTCAGTTGTTCTTGCCATGAACTGCATAGAAATGTATGAATGTGCCAATCATTGAGTGTGAATAGCAGCCTGCTGTATGTCTGAGAGGCTTGTGCTGATGATACTGGACTCAGACTGTTTTGCAACCACCACAATGTCAGCCCTGATTGGCTAGGAGGCTGTACTTTCCAGATGCATCAATAAGGTCACCTTCAAGTAGGAAACCAAACATGCCATTCCACGGCCATATCTATATCTGACCTAGGGAGACTGCTGCAGCCAAAAATAAGTGGCATCATGTGATCCTCAGCGTGGACTTCTCCCAGCCTGTGAGTTCCAAACAAGGCAGGAGCTGAGGCCCCCTCTCCCACACCACCAAATTGCACCAAGAGAACACATATTACTGTGTAGCCTAAAACTGAGAGTGTAACAAGAGTCTGTAATAGCAGACCGAATTCTTCAAAACAAACGTAAAACTTTTAAAGAGTAAACCTAAAGAGGTGAAAGCAAGCTGAACTGTTGTATACAGCTATGCTTGGAGGTATAGTGAGTAGACTGCACCTTTGTCTAATCAGTGCCTTGTTCAGTGTTAGATACCAGGGCTTAATGATACTGGGGGCTTCAGGCGTCAAGATGGCGGTCGCACTCTGAGAGTGCTCTGGACCCTTCATTATCCGCCAGAAGAAGCCGGTAATATCCTGTACTGGGGCACCCATCCGACACACCCGACAAATTCCCTGTTTGCTCCTGAATACTCCGAGCTGAATGAAATGGAGCGGCGAAGCGGGAGACGCGAGGTAGAGCTCGTCCCCGCAACTAAGATGGCGGTGTGGAACGGCGCTCCCGGATGCGTGGTGGGCCGCGGCGCTGCTCCCAGGTGGAGCCGCGCTGTCAGAAGGAGGAGGTACTGACCCTGCCAGGGGCTGGTGCTGGGCCCCAGCAGACAAACCTCTGAACGGCCGCTGGAGAGCAGCGGAAGTGGCGAGTGAAGGGGAGCCCCACGCTCCCATGGGTAGTATCCCCTCTGCACTTGGAAAGCCAATCGGGCTTGTGGCCCGGACGATGAGGGGCCGGCTTGGAGCCCGAGATCAGGCCTCGTGGGTGTGGCTGCCTCTGTGAAGGGGGCAGCTGGAGGCGTGGCGGTGCTCAGTCCGGCCGCGTTCTTGCAGCTGTCCCGGGCTTGAGCAGATATCGGCAAGCTGTTTGGCGTCCGTGAAGTGGCTCCCGCAGCGGCAGCGAAAATCCCTGGGACCTGCAGGGTATTGAGTGGAGCAGCGGCCCGGGCCGCGGACTCCAGTTAAAGAATAGGCCCTGGCCCTGGAGAGTGAGGATCGCTGCCCCTTGGACTGGTTTTGGCCGGGAGGGTGGCTGGACTTGGCCAGGGGGCCGAGGCCGGAGCCGGAAGTGACGGGACTGGCCGCGGCGGTGGCGCTGGTCTCCTCGGTGCCCCATGGCGAGCTGCGGTGGGTTCCTTGGTGTGGAGCCTGAGACACGTGGGTCTCCCTGGCTGAAGCAGCGGGCCTGCGTGCCCTAGGTGTGGGCCGGACAAGGCCGGGCAGATGCTGCTTCGCCCCTAGTGGGGCTGACTGATTGCGGGAGCTCGCCGGCTGCGACCAGCAGTATGTCCTCCTGAACTGTGTGCCCCCCCGGACCCTCTGGGCTGGACCGGAGGACCCCCCACTCCTGGGGGTGCTCGGGTGAGACTTGGGGACGCAGGAGACAACAAAGGCATGGGAAACCAGTCCTGAAGTCCATAAGGCGAGGTGAGATGGCGCTATACCCTTGAAACAAACATGGAGAAGGATAGGGCGAACAGACAGCCGCCACCCACCCAGCAAAAGATCGACCAGTTTACCACACCGGCTAGCTCTCAGACTGAAGGGGACACGATCTCCGGGGGCCCTGCACCGGATAGGGTAAATGCCATCCTTGAGGCGATCCAAGCATCGCAGCTAGCTGTGGAGACTAAAATAGGGGAGGTAAGAGAGGACATGGGCTTTATCAGACAAGATCTCTGGAACGCGGTGGGCCGAATCACAGAAGTAGAGGGCCGCGTCTCACAGGCCGAGGATGATTTGGCCGACCAAGGTGGCCCAGTTGCAGACCCGAACAGTTGAACTTCACCGACGTGCCGAAGACACCAAAAATCGCTCCAGGCGCAACAATCTGCGCATTTCAGGATTCCCTGAGGGAGCGGAGGAGAACAAGGCCCCCGAATTTCTAGAGCTCTGGGTTAAGTCCTGGATGCCGATCCAGGACCTCTTGCCCTTGTTCGCAATCGAGCACGTCCACAGGGCTCTGGCACCGCGGCCCCCCAGGGGGTCCCAGGAGACCGATGATAGCGCATTTTCTAAACTTTAAAGACCGGAACAACATCCTTAAAGAGGCCAGAAACACGCCGATCTCCACTGGGAGAATAACAAAATCCTAATATTTCCAGACTACACCCGAGAGGTCCAGTCCCGGCGCCGATCATATGAACGGGTAAAACAAAAACTCCGGGCCATGCAACTTCCCTACATGCTCCTTTTCCCGGCACGTCTAAAGGTCCTGATGGCTGGAAAGTCCTATTTTTTTTAATCCCCGGAGGAGGCGTGGGACTGGCTGACTGAGGAGGGTGTCGGGCAAAGGAAGGGCCCCGCAGGGCCGGATGGGGGCTCCCCTGGGAGTGGTCTCCTCGCCCCAGGCGGGACAATGGAGGGGCCGGAGACGTACTCGTTCATGGCGTGGGGGCTGAGGGGCCCTGGAGACCCTAAAGGAGAAGGAGAGGGTCAGGGCTCTGAATCAGAGACACGTGGGGTCCCTGGTGGTGCCCAAGGAGCCCGAGATCCGAAACAAGCAACTGACGGAGACCGCTTGAGCCAGTCCCCGAAGATTGGTTGACACAAGATACTGAACCTCAATGATGGTCGTTGGGCCTTGGGGGCTCCGCCCGGGCCGGCAGGCGCGGTTCGGAGTGGGGCCATATGGACAGCCGGGTGCCCCCGTCCACGGCTAAAACTTACTATTCTTCACACTCTGAATTATGACCTTCGATTGTATAAGATCCGATTCGCATGGAGGGGTCCACCACTCCACTCCAACGACAGCTTACGTGGTTGTTTTGTTTTTGCTTGTGTGGGGTAGTTGGGCGACAGATGCTTCCCGGGTAGAAGTATGGGGTGGAGGGTGGTTGGGGGGTGTGTACTTTTTTAGTGATTTAGTTGGGTTGGTTTTTGTAAGTTTCCTTTCCCATTTGGGGTTTTTGCTTCATTGTTTAGGACGGTCACCCTGGTACCCATTGATGGACACTCAAAAACTCTACGCACCTGCTCCCCTCACGCGTGGCCCACAATGACACAGGTCCTATCATGGAACATGAACGGCCTCTTAGATAAGATCAAGAGGTCTGCTGTGTACAGTACTCTTCGTAGATATGCCCCCCCAGTGGTCCTATTATAAGAACCACATCTCCTTGGGACTAAATGTCCCATGCTCGCAAGGGGGGGATACAACAAAGTTTACCACGCGGGTTTCTCCAAGGGCTCTAGGGGGGTGGCCATTCTTCTTCATCGCTCACTGCCCATGGTAATCACAGCCTCACAGTCTGACGCACATGGTAGATATGTTATGGTGTCCGGGTTGCTCCACGGGCTGCCGATTAACCTCGTCTGTGTTTATGGCCCCCCGACCGGGTTCGAGGCCTTTCTACACTCGCTCCGCCAGGTTCTGGTCAGACTCCCTAACGGGACTATGCTAATAGGGGGGGACTTTAACGCCGTCCTAGATCCCAGACTTGACGTATCCCGAAACGTTACCACCACGTCTGGTCTGGTCGGGCCTCGACCTTGAGGGGCTGGGCAGAGAGTCTTTGCCTGTGCGAGGCTTGGAGATCCTGGCACCCCAGGACACGAAAGTGTACTCATACCTCAGCAGCTCACGGGACACATGCCTGTATTGACTTAGTATTCATGCCAGCACTGGACATGGTCAGTGTCACAGGGGTTGACATCCTGCCCCATGGGGTCTCTGATCACGCACCAGTTCAAATCCGAATAGGCGGTACAGACTCTTCTCGGCGCCCGATGTGGCGCCTGGATGCTTGGTACTTGCAGGATGGTGACTATACACTAGCGGTCAGAGACTACCTTATACAATACTTTAAACAGAACGTGGGTTCGGACCGGTCTCCGGGCACTGTTTGGGCCTCATGTAATGCCACCCTCAGAGGACACGCCAAACATCTCCTTCGCATTCGTCAGCGTGCCCGCAACCTGTGTCAGAACTGGAAGCCTGCGCGCTGCAACTGGAACACGCGCACACAAACTCTGTTTCGGCTTCTTGCCTGAGGCAGCTAATCGGGGTGCGAGAGGAGATTAAACACTTGGTGCTGGAGTCCGCAAAACACATCTGGAGGGCGTCTGCCGCTCGTGTATATGGATGGGGAGATAAAAACTGGAAGCTCTTACACTGGCTGGCCACAAGACCCCTGGCTGACAGGATTATCCCCGAAATAGTAGACGATTCGGGATCCCTAGCTAAGACACCCATTGAAATTGCACAAAGCTTTGCCTCTTATTATGCACGACTTTACGCGGAGCGCCTCCGGCCGCAGGCGGAGAGGGAATCCCCCCTCTTAGACGAAATTACCCTTCCTAGAGTCACCCAGGAGGTAAGAGAACACCTGGATGAGGCTATCAGCCTGGCAGAAATCACTGAGGCAGTGGCTAACTTATTATCCGGTAAGACTCCAGGCCCAGATGGGTTCCCAGCAGAGCTATACGGTAGATGTGAAGGTATTCTGGGCCCCCACCTACTGGACATGTACGAAGAGGCAGAAAGAAGTGGCCGCTTCCCCTCCGGGGTTGATCAAGCCACAATTGTGGTGATCCCTAAGACTCAATCTCCGTCGCAGTGCCGCTCAGCATATAGACCTATCTCCCTCCTGCCCGCTGTCTCCGCTGTTCTGTGCACTGGTAATTGAACCACTGGCGAAGTTGCTGCATGAAGACCCTTTGATCAAAGGGTGGACATGGCCCGTGGGACCGGAGGATTGCGTGGCGCTCTATGCGAATGACGTCCTTCTCTATATCGCTGACCCGGCCACAAGCAGTCCACGTATCCTACAGATCCTTGACCTCTTTTCAGAGGCCTCAGGCCTTACGCTAAACCCCCACAAATCCTTACTGGTCCCCTTGCACCCCTCCAGAGATTGTATTGAATGGCAACACAACATTCCCATCCGTAGGAACAGTTTTAAATATCTGGGGGTGTTCATTGCACTTGTTCCAGAGCTAGCTTGGGAACTTAATGTTACACGACTCACTAGAAGAATTAAGGACGACCTACAATGATGGCGGTCCCTACCCCTTAATCTACTAGGGAGGATAGCCTATATAAAATGATGATCCTTTACCTACTACAAAATTTCCCATACCCGGTCCCCAAGACGTGGTTCAAGGAAATAGATTCGACGGCGCACCAGTATCTCTGGTGCGGCACCCGCCCTAGACTGGCCCTTTTAACCTGCCAACGGGACGTCAATGATGGGGGGTTGGGAATGTCTAACATCCACCTTTACTATATTGAGATGCATCTGCTCATAATCAATGACTGGGTGGGGGGTGGCTTGACCGACCCCGCATACCGACTGGAGCTTCAAACATTGAGCTACCATAGAGTCTTCGATGCCTTTCATGGTGGACCCATCCCTAAGACCGTTCCTGAAGTGATGAAAGCGGTCATAGCAGGGTGGCGTGAGGCCCAAAGGGTGTCGGGTTGGTGGGGACGCCTCACCCAGCAGACCCCGCTGTGGCACGGAAGACTACTTGCGGATGTCGCTGGACTGGAGGGATTCCAGAGGTGGGACAACATAGGAATCTCTACGTTGGGGGATGTCTTCACCATTGAATTTGATCTCTAGTAACTGTTAAAATAGTTGTTCAATTATTGATCCATTCCTGGGATACAATATTAATATTTTTTATTGTTTTTACGAGTACCTGTCCAACTTATAAATTTCATGAACCCTGTCCTGCAGACCACAAAGCCTACATTGGGGGGACTTAATAATATTTTAAAGGGAGGTCGCCTGTCAGAAGGGGTTATTTTTACAAGTGATACTGTGGGTTTTACACTGCAGTAGACATGCTGCGCAGGTTATGCCTATTGCCATGTTTGCACTGCCACTGTAGTGTATGGCGCAATAGGTGCTGCAGTCTACTAATGCCATTTGACTTCTAGGCCCTGGGTGCACTTCTTCACAATGTACTATGGACTTACAGGCAAGTTAAGGCCCATAGTTATACTTTTTTACGCAAACCAGCACCGGTGCTGGTTTGCGTCAAAAATGTTTCCGCCGGCTAACGCCATTCCTACGCACCATGCGGGCGCCTTATTTAAGGAATGACGTTAGCGTAGGGGAAAATGGGAGTTGTGCGTCAAAAAAAGGTGCAAGTCAGGTTTGAGGCGAAAATCATGCCTCAAACCGGACTTGCGCCATTTTTTGACGCACAACCCCCATTGAAATGACTCTTATCTTAGCAAAGACAACAGTCATGCCCCCTTGCCCAATGGCCATGCCCAGGGGACTTCTGTTCTCTGGGCAGGGCCATTGGGCACAGTGGCATGTAGGGGGCCCAAATTATGCCCCCTATGGCACTAAAAAAAAATGAAAAAAATACTTACCTCAACTTACCTGTACTTACCTGGGATGGGTCCCCCCATCATGGGTGTCCTCCAGGGGTGGGTGAGGGTGGCAGGGGGTGTCCCTGGGGCAGGGAAGGGCACCTCTGGACTCCTTCCATGGTCAGAGACCATGGAAGTGAGCCCACAGGTCCCTTAACGCCTGCCCTGACCCAGGCGTTAAAAAACGGTGCACATCAGGCTATGCACCGTTTTTTAAGGCCCGCCCCCTCCTGTGCGTCAAAATGACGTTGGAGTATAAATAAGGCGCACAGGCCTGAAAGTCATTTTTGGGCAGGAATGCCTACCTTGCATGTCATTAACGCAAGACAGTTTCCTGCATCCAAAAAATGACGGACACAGAGGAATTTTGACATCCGCGGGCTCGGGCGTCAAAGTTTAAATATGGTGCATGGTTTGCGCTGAATGTGCGTCAAACTTTTTGATGCACATTCAGCGCAAACAGAGTATAAACATGCCCCTAAATGTTCCAATTAGGAATAAGCCAATTTCTTTAACGGGGAGTACTTTATTCATGGTTAGCAAATGTAGAGTGCAAAAAGTTCTAAGACCAGCAAAGACAGGGTCCAGCAGAAGGCAAAAATCAGTGGTGACCACACAGAAAATGTGTGTTTCCTACTGCTGCCATATTTTGGGGTTTATTGAGTTGGAACTGAGTGCAAACCAGACAACCTATAGAATAGGAATAGATTTCTACACATTGCATCTGATTGGGCCAGTAGCATACTTACCTTAAACTTTAGAATGTCTTCTGTGACCCTTGATGGGAACATAATGGTGCATCATTGGCATGAGGTAATAATAGGCAATAATATGACTTTGGAATCTCCCCAGTCTCAAATTTCCTCACTAATGAACCCATCATGAAGATACATGGCTTATTGATCTCCAGCAACAGTCATAACTTTTCATTTCCTTCAACTTCCCCCTGGCTGAGGAGGCACCTATCAGGATTATCAATGAATGGATAAAACGTCCCTATATATCAATTCCACTTTTATGCCTCAATCAGATCCACACTCAGGGTCTACATCCCTTTGTGGGTACCAGAGGCCTTTGCCTCCTTCTGGATTTGTAACAAGTCAGTCATGGCTTTGTGGTATGATCCCATAAAATCACTTACTTCTCTTTATACTCCAAGAGCACTGCATATTCAGACATTGTTTCCTTCCTTTTCACCAACCCCTTCTTTAGAGCGTCCCTTATTCTTTTTCCAGTAGCTTCTCAACAGTCATATTATCAATATTTCAGATCGATTTGTCATGTTTCATGGGTTTCTTGTTATTATTTTTCAATTCCGTTTTCTTCAATTTCAGTTGATATTCCAAAAGCTGGGTTGAAGGTATGCAGGGTCAGTGACAATCAATATTTTCTTTAGCCCATGTCAAATGGCAGTGCAGACATCTAAGAACACTGCCTTAAATTAGCTGCTTGGCTTGTTTTGTAGTCTTACTTTGTTATTTGTCATTAGGTGGCCCCTTTGCCTAATTCTCCTACTTTATTTAAAAAAAAAACAAAATCTCATTGCATGCTTACTTATTGTTTGTCATTATCTTGGTTCTAACATCTTTCAATTTTTTCCACTTGGCTTCATTAGATTTTGTTGGAACTTGTTCACTCTGCCATGCTTTGGTCCTCCTTCTCATTATTTGCCATTGATACTGGTTGGAGGCATACCCGTTAAGGTAATCTCCATTTTGCCTCTGGATCATCTCTAGCTGTAGGTTTCCGAAATTTATGTTTCCAAATCTACTAGCTGTTCTTTTTGCTCACTCTCTCTCTAACTGCATGTTCTACCAGAGAAAAGAACATCTAAAAGATGTCAACAACCTTTTAGTACATTTGAGACAGTAGTTCTCAATGGCTTGAGAGCACTCACTGGGCACTAGGAATAGTATTCTTCCACAAAAGCCTTAGACCTTATCGCTTCAAGGCTCATCTTTCCCAGAGCTCAATGTGTCAAAACAATAGCACTATTTTTAAAATCTTCAGCCTAACGTAGCACATACTGAATTTGTTCCCCAACTAGAAGAACATGTGTTACGAACACAGGCCAGAAGCCTAAAGTTGGTCAGGGTTGTTCATTGTTCACTTGCCAGATGAAGGAATAGCATTCTTTTATGGACCACTGCCACCTAAGCTCTCATCTCACAGTAATGAGTACATGGGCATTGATCTGTTGAAACTATCACAATCCACTATTATGGGGTACTTTTTTTAGAAACTCCCTTTGGATTGTTGTCCAATCTTCGCTTATGTTCCCCTTTGTCCTTACAAACTTCCCAAAATGTAATTTATCGTATTGTCATAAAGTATGTACCACTGATTTTGCTCAAGGATTATTATCTCCATCTTCTGCTCTTACCTGTTATTTATACTGAAACAATCAATAAAACCAAATAAATAAGACAGTAGCATATATGTAGACCGACAGGTTCTCTTTCATGTCTTTAATATGGAACATGTGACATCTGACACGTGGTTTTAGACATGCTTTGGGATCTCAAGAAAACTTATGAGCACCTGCATATTATTTGCATATCACATAGCACTATGGGTATACCAACATTCTAGTTTAGTTCAAGATCAGATCATTGCAACATTATTAATAAGATCAACCAGTCAGCAGGTGTGGAGTTCAGAAATGCAAGTGTAGTAGAAGTATAGGTGGAAATCCCAGGAAACCACCATTGGAGCACTCCTCTTGCCATCCTCTCTTTTCTGTACATTAGCATAAGTATGCACACTGATGCAAAATAAATTACCTTCAAAGGAAAACACCCAAGTCTTAAAATAAACTGGTAGATACAATCATGTTGCCCTATTTCAAACTCCTCATCTCTGCTAGTCATAGGTTTATTACTCTTTGGCCTCCACCGTGAAGAAAGAACCAGAAGAAAACAACACTGTAACTACCCTTGTCTACTAGACAATTTCAAACACAAGGAATTGAACCTTCGAGGACCTACTTCTAAGACCTAAAACTACCATTGCAGGTTGTTAAAAATGAATGTTGCCATTAGTGGAAACACTGAAATGGTGAAAGCTATTTTAATGTTGATACTAAATTGTCAAATCAAAACATTGTGATACTGATAAAAAGTAATGTAAACCTACTTCTGCATTACTATCTCAATAGTGCAGATTACATTATAAATGAGTTCAAGCCCACTAGAGAGGGATATGATAAATTAATTAGCTCATGGGTTAAAATAGCTCTCAAAATTGCAAAAAAAAGCTTCACCCAAACAATAAAGATCTTGGTGGCAAAAACCTGGTGGTGGACCCGCCATGAAAAGGCTGGTGGAAAGCCAGCGTCAGGGGCCACAGGGGGGCCACGCACTGCCCATGCCTATGGCATGGGCAGAACAGGGGACCTCTGCCCAGCACCTGCTGTGTTATGGGATAGGACTCAGCCCCCTTAAAGGAGCCAAATCCTACACCGTAGCACTGTTCCAGCCAGACTGACTGGCTTGAACTCTTTATTACAATGGCCTTGCTGGTCAGCCCAGCAGGACATTGTAATAGGGTGAGAGGGCGCCACTGGTATGACAGTAGCGTCCTCCCCGTGGCATTGGTCGTCGGTTGGTCAAACCGCCAATGTCATAATCAGGTCCTAAATGTAAAGGGTAGCATGGAAAGGGACAGCCTGAAAAATGTAAATGACACGCCCCAAGAGCAGTAAATCAGTTGATTCCTTGAAAGAGCGTAAAATGCAACATAGATATCAGTAGCAAACTTGTAAACTAATCTTTCCTCACCTACTTAACCATGATTAGTTGGTCAAGAATTGGGAATATCTTTTCCCAAATTACAATGCTGTACGTAGTCTCTTGGTACTCAATCCATTCTTCCATCCTTTTCAGCGAGTATCTGGAACTACTGAGAGCTTTCGTAGGTAAGATGTGCTATAATCATCAATATGTAAATGATGCTTAATCCTCTGACTTTCAATAGAAAAATAGAATATTGGCCTTTGTGACATCACTCAAATTCAACTAAAATGCAGTTCCTTCTTCTTACATTATCTTTCCCCATTCATTATGAAACCAAAACTAGCAAAACTAGTATCTTGCAGTAACATATGCCCTATCATCCACATCAAAATATGATTAAAGAAAGGCAGTAGCAACTCTTTATTTTTAGAAACCAAGCATAAACATCAACTTAATGAAAGATGATTTCAACAGTGATTATGTGCTATGACAATTCCATCCAGATAAATGCTAAATGCCTGTCAGGATAGCATAAATGCCATGGTACATGCTCAGCTATCTCTTGCACCTACCAGGATGATCATAATGGCCTGGACTTCCACTCCTTTGCTGTTACCTCATAAGAGACTTGTGTCTTAAAGAGACTGGTCTAATATGGAAGTCCATCTCTTTCATCTATCCACAATACTGGATGTGTGAAAAGTCAATCCCTAGGTACAAACATGCATTTGCTACACAGCCAGAAGAATATACGCAGGGAATTCCACACGTTTAAAAATAGCAGATGCTTACTCAATCCTTCTCAAAATATACCCCAGATTTTGAACTACTCTTCCAGCAAAACTGAAGATTCCTCATTTGGCTTAACTCTCCATTCCTGCTGTAGGTTTTCATCAACTCTAAATCATCAAACAATTTAAACAATTCAAACATGATCATTCTCCAATTCCCCAGTGACTAATTCAAGGCATTTCACCTAGACAAACATGACCACATCAGTATCTGGTCAGGTCCTGTGCTGCCGAATGTAAGAAGCAGATGTTGGATGCTTCTAGGTATGAGCGCACCCCCAAGGCCAAGGATACTGGTTTATTTAGCTGTCTCCTTTGAGGTTCTAAGGAGAGGCAGCAACAAAGAAGATTTAACCATGATTTGTTTTGGTAGCAAAGGAGCCTACAAGCTCTTTTAACTCTGTGAGTGGTCCAAGAGGGGTTAAAGTATTTAATTGGCAGAGCTCACATGCGAAGGTAGAGAATCTGCCAACAGGTTTCCACGTTTATCGACTCCAGTTAATATGGTTGTTGAGCCCCAGGCAGGTAGAGGCCATTTAAAGCCAGCGCTGCAGGTGAGTTTTTGACGATTGATAAATCTCGTTCTCTCAAGATTTCCTGTAGCTGCTTGTTGATTGTTTTTTCCAGATGTTATATGGAATGTTTCCTACCAGCTGGATAGAGTCTCCCAACTTAAAAGTCTTCAAAACATTATTTACTTGTGCATACCAAGGGTTTCCTGGAGTTTCAAAGATACGTTTTGAATGGCATTTTAACGATTGTATGTCTGCCATCCTGACCCTGATGTAGTACTTCAGTTTACGCGCTTGGCAGTCTATTTTCTGAGACACTATGCCCAACTCTAGTCTTAGACTGCAGTGTCCAATGTAGCTTATTTGTTGTAGGACTTTCTTGTACACCCAGCAGAGTGCTTGTTTCAAAGCTGCATCTAGGGTTCCAGGATATGCAAAATGGTCATATTGCACTGCAGGAACGAGAGTCACCTTTATCACCCTCAGTACTGGGGTTGCCAATGCGCTTCTTAGTTGTTTTTTCAGCTGATCGATCCCATATGTGATTGCAGCAGACTTATTTTTAATTCCGCTTATCTGTAGCCCTACCATATTGTTTTCACTGAATCACATGCCAAGGTAGTTTTACTTTCTGGCTGTGTCGATACACAGGCTTCCAAGTCGCCTAGGAAATGTTATTTTTGTTTTTACACTTTCCAAATATAAGGACCATTATTTTTTCTTGGTCAACTTGAAGATGGGTGGCAATGTTAAATGCTTTCAGAGTGTTTAGTACCTGCTGTAAGCCGATTCTTGTGCAGTCCATAATCACAATTTCATCAACATTGGGTTATTTGAAGCTTAGTGGGACCTATCTTCGGCCAGACCAGACCACTGACTTACTGGCTTTTCCTTAAATTGGCTGTATACAGGTTAAACAGTAGAGGGGCCAGAACACCACCATGCTTTAAGACCCTATTGGTTTCAATTCTCCGAGTGGTCGTGCCGACTCTATTGAATGCCGCATTACAGTCCACAAAACAGCAGAATAACAGAAGGTGATTGTGTTTGGCAGCTTGTTGCCTCAGAAACGACAGTGATATCATGTTATCCACTGCGGATGCCCTGGGTCTGAAGACAGATTGGAAGAACGGTAAGAAAAGTTGCTTCTAGGCCCATGCCTTCAATTGGATCAGCAATATAAGTGCCTATATTTTTGCCTCTACATCCAAGAGGGCTATTAAATGGTAATATTATCCCCTTTTCTGTAGATTGGACAAAGAATAGACCCTCTTCAGGAGATCGGGACCGTAGCCAACTCGAATGCACTATTAAAGAGCAGAGACAGCCTCCTTGCCCAGTATGCCAAGGTGCATTTGAACAGGGACGCTGGCAGACCATTAGGCTCAGTGGCCCCGTCTTTCTTTATGCACATGATGATGTTTATGATCTTCATGGGAGTGATATGTTCAGGACCTGCGTGTATTGATTCGTCAGATACAACTGTCTTCTCTGGCCCAGAGGCTACTTTATTCTCTGTCCCTCCTTCTACCACCTTTGAAGGTGCTTTAGTGGGGGAGGGAAGGGGATTAAAGGTCATATCGTTCCACTTGCCGGCCATAACCAGACATGACAGGTTGGCCTTATATAGGTTTGTAACATGGGTGGCCCAGGCAGCCTCCGACACCCCATTCTCCCTTGATTCATTAGGGCTCTTCAACTTGTTCACATGCTCCCAAAAAACGTGCATGTTTTGAATCCTTTAATAATTGAAATAGTAGTTTCCTTTCTTTTTGATCCTTTGCCACCTTGCACTCCCAGGTTATTTTCTTGAAAATTTGTCTTTTGATTTTTATTAGGGCTGCAGCATCAGTTGCTGATTTTTGTTTATGCGCACACTGTGCTCTCAGAAGTGCCCGTCTTCCACTAATAATACATTTGTCAAGTTGTGGGGCTATTCTTCTAGCCACCCAAGGACTGATTGGGTGAGGGCAGGGAGCTTTCTCTTTCAGGAGAGATATGAGGTCATCCACTATCTTCTCCCATCACTTGAAGATCGAGGTCTGATGCCTCGAGTTTATTACGAAGGACTGGTATTTCAGTGAGGCTGCTATGCAAGCTCAATGTTCTGGTCTCTATTTTATTCTTCTGACTAAGTGTACTTTCTCTGTACCTGTTGAAGCACCCACTAAGGTGCTGTTTACAGGGAATTGCATGTGAAGAGCTGTGTTGCAACTTAACGGGTTATAATCACTCTCCAGCCTCACTGTGACTTTAAATGAACCAGCCGCCTGGCCAGACGCTCGGACAGAAACACATAGTCGATAGCTGAGCCTCCTTTGAAGGTGGAGAAGAATACACAATCCTTCTGTTTTACCAAAATCTCCTAGTATTGAGCATATACTAGCTTATAAGATGCCAAGAAGTCCTGAATGGATTCCCACCCTCTGTCTTGGCAGGCAGCATCCGGTATGCAGCCTAGGCCGCTGACTTTGAAATCTCCCAGCATTCAATCAATCAATCAATCAATCAATGCATTTATAGAGCGCGCTACTCACCCGAGAGGGTCTCAAGGTGCTGGGGAGGGGGGGGTTACTGCTGCTCGAAAAGCAATGTCTTGAGGCGCTTCCTGAAGGCGAGATGGTCCTGGGTAGTTCTTAGGTGTGCGGGGAGGGAGTTCCATGCTTTGGCTGCCAGGTAGGTGAAGGATTTTCCTCCTGCGGTGGTTCTGCGGATACGTGGGACGGTGGCGAGGCTGGCTGAGAGGAGCTGACGGGTGGGCGTGTAGAACGAGAGGCGGCTGTTGAGGTATTCGGGGCCCATGTTGTGGAGAGCTTTGTGTGCGTGGGTGAGGAGCCTGAAGGTGATCCTCTTGTTGACGGGGAGCCAGTGCAGGTTTTTCAGGTGGGCGGATATGTGGCTGTGGCGAGGGATGTTGAGGATGAGGCGTGCGGAGGCGTTCTGTATGCGTTGAAGACGTTTCTGTAGCTTTGCGGTGGTCCCTTCGTATAGGGTGTTTCCGTAGTCCAGGCGGCTTGTGACGAGGGCATGGGTAACTGTCTTTCTGGTTTCGGTGGGGATCCATCTGAAGATTTTTCGGAGCATGCGTAGGGTGTTGAAGCATGATGACGAGACGGCGTTGACTTGCTTGGTCATAGTGAGGAGGGGGTCCAGGATGAATCCGAGGTTGCGTGCGTGGTCTGAGGGGGTTGGTGCGGTGCCCAGAGCCATGGGCCACCAGGAGTCGTCCCAGGCGGAAGGGGATTGTCCGAGGATGAGGACCTCCGTCTTGTCTGAGTTCAGCTTTAGGCGGCTGAGCTTCATCCATTCCGCGACGTCTTTCATTCCTTCCTGAAGGTTGATTTTGGCGGTGGTCGGGTCTTTGGTGAGGGAGAGTATCAGCTGGGTGTCGGCGCAGGAGATGATGTTGATGTTGTGTTTGCGTGTGATGTTGGCGAGGGGGCTCATGTAGATATTGAAGAGGGTTGGGCTGAGCGAGGAACCTTGGGGTACGCTGCAGATGATCTCGGTGGGTTCTGAGTGGAAGAGCGGGAGGTAGACTCTCTGGGTTCTGTCGGAGAGGAACGAGATGATCCAGTCAAGGGCCTGTCCTAGGATTCCAGTGGTGCGGAGGTGGGTTATTAGGGGGCGGTGGCACACGGTGTCGAAGGCAGCCGAGAGGTCCAGGAGGATGAGGGCGGTTGTTTCTCCGTTGTCCATCAGAGTTCTGATGTCGTCGGTGACTGCGATGAGGGCGGTTTCTGTGTTGTGGTTGGCCCGAAATCCTGATTGGGAGGGGTCGAGCGAGTTGTTAGCTTCAAGAAAATTGGTCAGATGTTTGTTGACGGTCTTCTCAATGACCTTGGCCGGGAAGGGGAGAAGAGAGATGGGGCGGAAGTTCTTCAGGTCACTGGGGTCAGCCGTGGGTTTTTTCAGGAGGCCGTTGACTTCCGCGTGTTTCCAGCTCTCGGGGAGGGTGGCAGATGAGAACGAGCTGTTGATGATGCTCTGGAGATAGGGGGCGTTGATGGAGTCGGCTTTGTTGAAGATGTGATGGGGCAAGGGTACGAGGGGGAGCTAAAGTGGATGGCGTTCATGGTGATTCTGGTCTCCTCAGAGCTGATGGGGGTCCAGGCGTTGAGTGTAGTGGTGGGGGCTGTTGGTTCGGTGGTGGGCGGCGGGGTCTGGGGTCTGAAGCTATTGTGTAGGTCTGCGATCTTTCGGTGGAAGAACGTAGCGAGGGAGTTGCAGAGTTCTTGTGAGGGCGTGATGACGTTGGAGCTGGAGCTGGCGCTGGGGTTGGAGAGCTCTTTGACGATGTTGAAGAGTTCTTTGCTGTTGTGGGAGCATTACAATTTCATAACCGGGGTGATAGAGCATAAAATATTCCAGAGTATCCAGACTATAATTGGCTTTAATTTCTTTGGAGTATTTATGTAGCAGTTGACCAATATCAAATCTACTTTTTTACTATCAATTTTCAGGCCTCTGATGGTACTGCTTCTGCCACGCCACTGTTAGTTGAAAGACTGAAGTCCACGAAGTTGGCTGAATGCTTAACAAAGATATATAAACCACTGGACGGGCGGTCAAAGATGCTTGGGTGTGTTGCTAACAAGAAAATCTCATAATAACCTGGCAGCAGAAAGGAAGCAAGCTCCCAGGTTTCCTGGAAACAGAGAATGCAATTTGTGTCCAAATAGGCCTGTGCTTCCCCACACTTTCTGATACTGCTGAGACGTGCCACATTCCATGACAGTATTGATAGTGATTAAGGGCCAGATGTAGCATTAGAAAATTTTGCAACTTGCAATTTGCGAGTCTGACCGACTCGCAAATTGCAACTCGCAAAAGTGCATGCAGAAAGGTGTCTCAGACACCTTCTGCAAATCGCTATGGGGTTGCAAAGACCCACCTCATGAATATTTATGAGGTGGGTAGCAAATTGCGACCCCATAGCGAGTCCCTGCACTCACAGGGATGGTGGCCTGCTGGAGACAGCAGACCTCCATGTCTGTGACTGCTTTTTTTAATAAAGCAGTTTTTTTTTTTTTGAATTGCAGCCCGTTTTCCTTAAAGGAATACGAGTTGCAATTAAAAAAAATAATGAAACCATTTGGTTTCATTTTTTCAGAGTAGGCAGTGGTCCATTGGACCACTGCCTGCTCTGAAAAAATATTTTCAGCGACATTCACAAAGGGGAAGGGGTCCCATGGGGACCCCTTCCTATTTGCGAATGCGTTGGTAACTGCGAGTTGGTTTGCGACCGCTTTCGCGGTCACAAAGCAACTCAGCATCGCGATGCGGTCGCAAATAGGAAGGGAACACCCCTTCCTATTTGCGAGTCAGAATCTCATTTTGCGAGTCGGTACCGACTCGCAAAATGTGACTCTGCATCGCGATGGCCGTTTTGCATGTCGCAAACTGCGTTTTTCGCAGTTTGCAACATGCAAACCGGTTGCTACATCTGGCCCTTAGTTGTTTGGAGGGATTGGGGGGCAAACCCTCTCACAAGACTAGGACCTATAACTTTGTTTGTCTGATACATCAGACTCCAGCTCCCTCCACCAGCTGTGTGTGGCTTTTTGTACAGCCAGGAGCACCTCTCTCTGGTTGTACATGCAGACAGTGGTTAGGGACTGCGAGTCCTCTAGCTTGGCAGCCCAACCATGGTTGCCCCCACTTGATCCCCTTAACATGCTCGTGGGGGTTTCCCTGGGGATTGTGTTTAGTAGGACGTATGGTTATTTGGGGGAGGTATATGTATGTCACTGCCCGCTCCGCAAAGTTCACTCTTTCAAGCCATACTGTGTCTCTCTGTGCTGCTTTTTTCCAGATTGTTTTTGTAACCTCCCCAGTCGAGTTTAGGTAGGGCATCTTAAACCTAACCCAGTCCATGTCTTCTGAGGTTATGTGCCTAAGTGCTGCAACATGACTAAAAAGCCATAATAGGTTCACTCTATTTAAGGTGTCCATGGGGCCTTTAGGTGTGTAATGTGGGATAAAGAATAGTTCTGGGTGGTCCTGCCCGACTGCTTCACTTGATGTGTGCTGGTGGGCGACAGGGCCTGCCAGGCCTCCAGCTGAGTGGTGTGAGAGCCTCTGCTAGAGGTCTATCCTGTAAGAGGGCATCTGTCCTGGAAGGGCCACTGTACTCTGGCCTCATTACTGGACCATTAGGCACCTCCCTGCTGCTCATGTCAGAGTGCAGCCCTTGGGCCTTAGTGGGCTGTAGTGTTCGAGCAGTGTATGTGCCAAAGTGCTTAGTGGGCTACACTACTCAAGCGCTACCTGGACTTGAGTACTCAGTTGTGCACCTGCCTATTGGAGAGGCTTCTGCCGCTGTTGCCAACTTCACTTCTGAGAGGTTCCAGGCAGATTCTGTTCCTTGATCCAGACGAGCTCTCCGAGATCCATGGCACCCCACTTTTGTTGTTGCTTTCCCGGTAACTGTTACCAGTACTGATGCTTGCCCAGCAGCATCCCAACATCTCATGTAAGGAACTTATATTTTCAGTAAATGGGGAGTACGGGCACTGTTTGACCTTCTCAGCTGCTTTAAGGTGGCCCTCTAAGAGGTTGAACTTTGACCCGAGTTAGACGAAGTGTGTAGCCAGAGACTGTATCAGGTCAAGTTGTAGCTCCATTTAGTTTGACTGCCAGAGAAGAGCCCTTGCAATGGTGTCCTGCAAGGATCTGATCATAGCCTGCTCTTGCGATTAAAGTGTGGGTGACCTCCTGGGTGCTGAAACAGCTCCCTTTCCTTCTGCGACCCTCCCAGCTGAAGGGGGTTTGTCTGAGTGTTTCGTCATTCTGCGCTTCTATATGATTGAGAAAGCGTTCCCACAAAACCCCCAGTTCCTGGTATGTGATACTCCCACTTCTTGGGTTGGTAGGCAAAGCTTTTGTATCTAGCGCAGGACCATTGAGTGGCTGTCTGTGTTTTCTTTCTGGCAACGAACGCACTTGCTCTTGGGTCCACTCCAATTCGTGAATGACTAGGGCGGCAAATGTTTTCTGATCTGTTCTAAATTCAGGCCCCTATGAGGGCAAACAAGCAGTAAGTGAGATAGGATGCAGGCTGGTTTTGTCTTTGGTTATGCTGTCATCACTAGTAGTATGCACATGCGTTGTCAAGCATGGTTGCATTATTATCTCACTGCTTAGATCGGGTTTGTGATGGCCTTCTGTAAGGCAGGGACTTGAAAAGGATCTTTGCACTCTAGGGTCTGGGACACGAAAAGGATCTTTGCACTCTAGGGTCCCCTGAAGTTGTAAATTCTGGGGCAGAGAGCACAGTGTCATTAAGCAAGCCAGACACCAGACATCCTGATTGACTTTCTGAGCCCCCACATCTTGAGGTCCTTCTTGTGCACTCTCTGTTACTGGTTCTGTGGTTTTACGAAGGAACCGTCTTATGGAGTTTATTCCTGGGGGTGCTCCTGAGAAAGTAAAAGTCACCACTCTGACTATTCTCCTTATGGCCATTAACTGCACTGGCATTCAGAAACGGGGGAGAGCATACCTCCCCGTGTGTAGGTTGCAGGGTCGAACTGTCTCCCAGTCCATTCCGGCACGAGGGATATTTTCATTTTGACATCTCTCTGCTGGGAAGCCCTTCTGAGCAGTTTGATTCAGATCGAGTCAAATCCATATGCTTAGTCATGTTACTTATCTGTGCCACCATGCTTTCTGCTTCTTTTATAGTTTATTTGAATGGAGGGGTGCAAGCACGCAGTTGAAACTTGAACCAGAGATGGAGAATTTGATGCCACTGCTTGCTAGGGTGGTGCTTCCTTGCCTGGGTAGCTGTCTGCTTCTTTGCTTGTTTATACCTTTATTGAACCTTTGTTGTAGAGTGCAAAAGTTTTATTCAGGTTCCTATTTGTGCACCTGCTTGTCTGTTTTGTGCGCTTGTCCACACCGCCTCTTCTCCCTGTTAATCCCCCACAGCAGCGGGGTAATAGAGAGGCACAAGCACATGGTTGGGAGCTTTTTAGGAAGTGCCCAGGGCTAGGTCAGTTGCTTGGCAGTTTTGTTTAGGTGGCTTAGCTTGTTGCTGCTGCTGGGGCTAAGGATTACTGAGGTCTACTGACACCTGCTGATGGCAGCTGACTGTTGAAGTCGTCTGAGATCCTGTGCTGGAGGGAGAAATTAGTGGGGTAGAAATACAAGAATGTAGCATCAGCACTAGGCACAATCCCCTTTTACCAGACTCCCACTGTCTGTATCTGCAGCAACTGCTGGGGATTGTAGGGGGCTACAGGCCTGAGGCACTGAGTGTGGTGAATGGTTGAAAAACAGTTGGTACAATGATTGGCAGGGCTCAGGCAATTTGGGAAGGGAGGTAGGTGAGGCAGATGGAGCAGGTGCCCAGGTGAGCAGGCATGAGCAGACATGGTCACTCACCTGTACAGATCTGTGAAGGCCTTTGTGGGCCGCAGTGTACAGCAATATACCGTGGCCCCTGGATGCAGAAGACCAACAGGAGAACAGCAGATCAGCAGATCGGCACTCCTCGTGTCTCACCACGTCTCATGGTGTCTTGGTGGCTGGCAACCCCGAGAGCCCCACAGCCAGCAACCAGGCAGACAGCTAGGGAACTGAAGACCAGAGCTCGTGGCCTGTGGCCCGCTGTCTCCTCTACACATACTTGCCTCCCGCCTACTGCCTTCGGCTCCTCACGGTCACGCCATCCACCTCCAACCACCCCACCCAACGTCTGCTGTGCATAATAATTTAGAAGGGTTCCAACGTTCTGTCCAAATTCTAAACCTGGGACTCTTTGAAGTTAATTTTCCAACGTTGATATTAGTAGAAGGAAGGACATGTTTTTTTTGGTTTACAGGGTGTTAGAAATGGGGTTTTTGGTTGGCAGTCAGGTTACCCTCTGTCCAAGCAAGAACCCTCACTCTAGTCAGGGTAGGTCACACACAATCCAAAATTATCCTGTGCCCACCCTCTGGTAGCTTGGCACGAGCAGTCAGGCTTAACTTAGAAGGCAATGTGTAAAGTATTTGTGCAATAAATCATACAATAACACAATATAGCACCACAAAACTACACCACACAGTGATTAGAAAAATATATAATATTTATCAGGATAATTGTAGGTCAAAACGAATAAAGATGCAATGTGAAATTGTAGGGTTATCACTGGAAAGTGATTTCAAGTGTCTTAAGTCTTTAAAAATCAATCAAAGTCTCTTTCAAGCACAAAGTACCTGGTTTGGAGTGGAAAATCTCCGCAAAGGGCCGCAGAAGAAGAGATACGTGGAAAAATGGTGTGTGCGTCGATTTCTCCCCAGCACACACGGACTTGCGTCGTTATTTTTCACGCGGGGAAGTCGTGCGTCGTGTTCCGGTGTGTGGACAGTCTCTTTCTATGGGTCGCGGGGATTACCAGATGTCCCAGGTCTGTGCGTGGATTCTCCGGCTTGTTTTCCAGCTGCACGTCGTTCCACGGGGCTGTGCGTCAAAGTTTCACTCTCACAGCAGGCGTTGCGTCGATTTCTCCTCTGAAGTCGGGCGGCGTTGTCCTTGTGAGGCTGTGCGTCGAAGTTCCGGTCACCCCAAAGGCGTTGCGTCGATCAGCGTCGGTGTGCGGCGTTTTTCTCGCCGCGGAACAAGCGGTGCGTCGAAAATTTCAGCGCACGAAGAGTCCAAATGAAAAAGAGAAGTCTTTTTGGTCCTGAGACTTCAGGGAACAGGAGGCAAGCTCTATCCAAGCCCTTGGAGAGCACTTTCACAGCCAGACAATAGTACAGCAAGGCAGCAGGGCAACAGCAAGGCAGCAGTCCTTTGTAGAAAGCAGTCAGGTGAGTCCTTTAGGCAGCCAGGCAGTTCTTCTTGGCAGGATGCAGGATCTGGTTCAGGTTTCTTCTCCAGCAAGTGTCTGATGAGGTAGGGCAGAGGCCCTGTTTTATACCCAAATGTGCCTTTGAAGTGGGGGAGACTTCAAAGAGTGGCTAAGAAGTGCACCAGGTCCTCTTTCAGTTCAATCCTGTCTGCCAGGGTCCCAGTAGGGGGTGTGGTAGTCCTTTGTGTGAGAGCAGGCCCTCCAGCCTCCCAGCCTAGGAAGATCCATTCAAAATGCAGATGTATGCAAGTGAGGCTGAGTACCCTGTGTTTGGGGTGTGTCTGAGTGAATGCACAAGGAGCTGTCAGCTAAGCCCAGCCAGACGTGGATTGTAAGGCACAGAAAGATTTAAGTGCAAAGAAATGCTCACTTTCTAAAAGTGGCATTTCTAGAATAGTAATATTAAATCCAACTTCACCAGTCAGCAGGATTTGGTATTAACATTCTGGCCATGCTAAATATGACCTTCCTACTCCTTTCAGATCAGCAGCTACCACTCCAATACTGTATGAGGGCAGCCCCAATGTTAGCCTATGACGGGAGCAGGCCTCACAGTAGTGCAAAAACGAATTTAGGAGTTTTACACTACCAGGACATGTAAACTACACAGGTACATGTCCTGCCTTTCACCCACACAGCACCCTGCTCTAGGGGTTACCTAGGGCACACATTAGAGGTGACTTATATGTGGAGAAAGGGGAGGTTTAGGCTTGGCAAGTACTTTTAAATGCCAAGTCGAGGTGACAGTGAAACTGCACCCACAGGCCTTGCAATGGCAGGCCTGAGACAAGGTAAAGGGGCTACTTACGTGGGTGGCACAACCAGTGCTGCAGGCCCACTAGTAGCATTTAATCTACAGGCCCTAGGCACATATATTGCACATTACTAGGGACTTATAAGTAAATTAAATAGTCCAATCAGGTATGATCCAAGGTTACCATGTTTAAAGGGAGAGAGCATATGCACTTTAGCACTGGTTAGCAGTGATCAAGTGCGCAGAGTCTAAAAGCCAGCAAAAACAGTGTCCAAAAAGTGGAGGGAGGCAGGCAAAAAGTTAGGGGTGACCACCCTAAGGCTGTCAAGACTAACACAGGGCTTGGTATTGCAAACGTTCATTGTTCACTATTGTAAGGTCTATCTCTCACATAAGTTAACATTGGGATTATCATATTACTTCTTATAAGTGAAATTCCCAATCTGGAAGACACATGTTCATCAGGTCTGGTGTCTGTGAACTCACAATTTAAAATCACAACTGATGGTGAAGCCAGATTTTAAATTGCTGTTCTGAAAATGCCACTTGTAAAAAGTTAGCAAGTTCTTATCTTAGCAATTTGGTGCCTAACGCCTATCACCAATACACGACTGGGGTGGGGTGACAGCTGGGATTGTGCATTCCCTCGAGACAGCCACACACAAAGGGAGCTTAGGTGTGACTGATAAGCCATCAACATCCTGATGGGCCATCGTGGGCAGGATGGATAGGAGGAGCTAACACTTACACCTGAAAGGGCAGTGTCCTGCCACATACAGAGCTGCATACCCCCTGTAGTGGGTCTAGAGCCAGGGCAGGCCTCTGTGCACTTCAAAGACCCTTCTTTGAAGTCTCCCCCAGTTCGAAGGCACAAATGGTATAAGTACTGAACCTCTGACACCACCAACTCAGTACACTTCTGGACCTGTGGATACTCTGCAATGGAAAAAGGACTGATGTGCTGCTATAAGGACTGCCACTCTGCTGAGCTGCTACTCTGATGGACTCCTGCTTTGCTGAGCTGACCTGCTGCCCTCTTGCCTAGTAGTGAGAAGGACTGGACCTGCATATCTTCATCCCACAACTAAATTAACTCCAGGGGTTTGCTGGCTTGCCTCCTGTTCTGAAGTCTCAGGAACATCAAAGACTTCCCTTCCATCTACAAACAGAACCTGGACTTTGCCTGCTGTAAGTCTTGCTTGACCAAGTGGTGCCAATCCAGCCCAGGACCCTTGGAAGTAAGTGTAAGGTGCTGCAACTGAAAGCACCTGCGTAACACTGCTGTTGCACCGATTAGAACCAATGCATCGCCTGCTGCGAGATCGGGATTGACACATCACTTCTGCTGCAGGGATTCGACCGGCATATCGTACTTGGGACTGCTGCATCTCCTCAGAAACACTGCTTCAGAACCAATGTTTCGCCGGCAACGATCAACGCATTGCCCTCCTCCAGCGTGGACTAACCTGTTGCATCGCATTCTGACCTGATGCATCACCGCCGTTGGGTGGAGAATTCCGGTGCACCATCTGAACTGCATGGGGATCAGCAACGCATTTCATGCGGCAACAAAGATTAAGGCACTGTTGCTCAGCTGGCCTGCATGGGTCTTGTAACTGGCCTGCGCTCCATTGTGGGTGGCCTGAACTCTTGACTTTGTCCCGGTCCAGCGCGACCACATATCCCACTTAAGCGCTTATTGTTTATAAGCACTATTTTACATTTATTCTTTAAAAATTTGTATCACAACTTCTATTTATTGGATTTTTGCTGTTTTGGTCTTATTTTGTTCATTAAATTTAGATCTCTGTTTCTAACATGGTGTGGATTGTTTTTGTGTGGTGTTTTCACTATTTTACTGTTAGAAGGGTTGCACAAATACTTCACACATTACCTCTTAAATTAAGCCAAACTTGTCTATGCCAAGCTACCTGAGGGTGATCACAGGTTAACGTTTAATGTATACCTGATTTACCCTGAATAGGATTGTGGTTCTTGCTTGGACAGGATGCATTCCTCTACCAACCAGAAACCCAATTTCTAACACCCCATTACTAATGCCCATAGGAATGCAATTACCATTCTCAATATTCCACCAAATTATTCACAAGCTTTAACAGATATCATATTTTTCATGTCACTTGCTATCATTATTATAATTATTGTCATTATTATTGTTACAGCAGCAACAATATTGATAGTAGTAATAATAGTAATAATAATAATAATAATAATAATAATAATAATAATATTGTTATAGTATTATTGTTTTTGGTATTATTATTATTATAAATAAATTAAAAAAACTCTCACCCAAAGGTCTACATAATATGTTTTTTTTAATTGAAAACATCTATACATATTTTCATGAATTTCATCATTCTTCTAAAGCTCCATCTTCATGTACAGTGCTATAACACTCAAATGAGCTAGCACTAAACTTAATATAGAATCAACAATACATAAATAGAGGAATTCTTAAGGAGCTATCAACAGTGAGAGAAATAAAGGAGCTGACATGCAGGAATTACCAAATGATTTCACAAGATCGGACTATTCGTGCCAGGATTTTTGAAAATGCCTTCATGATTTTCTGAATAGCAAAGAGGAAAGGTGCACAACCAGAATTAGTCAAAGTGAAAGACTATGGCCCTCATTACAACCCTGGCGGTCGGTGTTAAAGTAGCGGTAATCCCGCAAACAGGCCGGCAGAAAAAAAATGGGATTACGACCGTGGGGGAAACCGCCAACATAGACAGCCACTTTAACACTCCGACCGCAACGGCGGTAGAAACAAACACCGCGGCGGTTACCGCCAACAGACAGGCGGAAGACAAAGTACTGCCCACCGTATTTCAAGACGCCTATCCGCCACCTTTTCCGGGGCGGAACCAACGCTATCAAAAGCACAGCGGAAACAGTTCACATAAGGGAAACCACTCACCTCTCGACACCCAACAAGGAACCAGGACGCCATGGAGCCCGAACTTCAGGTGTTACCTATGTTGGTTTACCTCCTCTTCTACCAGGAGTACGAACAGCGGCGGGCAGTGACTACGGTGAGTACTGCAGCTACAACACAGGGGAAAGGGGGGAAGAGAGTGACACACACACACGCAACATGCAACACCCCCACCCTCACCCTCACACCCAACAACATACACACAAATAAATGCATCAACATTACATATACACCCCTCCACCCCCTGGAAGAACGCAAGGACAAAAGGAAATGATTCTAACGATTGTAATCATGAAAAATCCATTAGTCAAAAGTCAAAATTCAGTATACACAAATATGTACACCAACTACACAAGTCCGGATAGTGTACCAATCATTGTCCGTGGACCACTGGGCCCAAAATACCTAACTGGAAATGGAGAGAACTCTGCTGGGGCATCAGATCGAAAATACACAGGCACCTCAGGGGGAGGGAGAGGGGGGCACCTCAGCCTGATGAACGCACAACGCCACAGCTGTACAAGGGGGCTCCATGCCCATTGTTGTATCCTGGGGAGTGCAAAGCCACAGTCTCTCAAGTCTCTCCAGTGGGTGGTTTGCCAACTGCTCTATCCTGGGGAGTGCAAAGCCACAGTCTCTCAAGTCTCTCCTGTGGGTGGTTTGCCCACTGCTCTATCCTGGGGAGTGCAAAGCCACAGTCTCTCAAGTCTCTCCGGTGGGTGGTTTTCCCACCCACTGCGCTATCCTGGGGAGTGCAAAGCCACAGTCTCTCAAGTCCCTCTATTGGGTGGTTTGCCCACTGCTCTATCCTGGGGAGTGTAAAGCCACACTCTCTCAAGTCTCTCCAGTGGGTGGTTTGCCCACTGCTTTATCCTGGGGAGTGCAAAGCCACAGTCTCTCAAGTGGATAACAGTCTCCACTGGTTCTGGAGGGGGCCTGGTACCCAGAGTGCTTCATCCTGCCAAGGACTGAGGTAGTGGATGGGATACTCCACTGGTTCTGGAGGGGGCTTTGTGCCCAGAGTGCTTCACCCGGCTAAGGACTGGGTTAGTGGATGTGATACTCCACTAGGACTGAGGTAGTGGATGTGATACTCCACTGGTTCTGGAGGGGGCATGGTGCCCAGAGTGCGTCATCCTGCCAAGGACTGAGGTAGTGTAAGTGATACTCCAATGGTTCTGGAGGGGGCTTTGTGCCCATAGTGCTTCATCCTGCTAAGGACTGGGTTAGTGGATGTGATACTTCACTGGTTCTGGAGGGGGTATGCTGCCCATATTGCTTCATCCTGCCAAGGACAGAGGTAGTGGATGTGATACTCCACTGGTTCTGGAGGGGGCTTGGTGCCCAGAGTGCTACATCTTGCTAAGGACTGGGTTAGTGGATTTGATACTCCACTGGTTCTGGAGGGGGCATGGTGCCCAGAGTGCTTCATCCTGCCAAGGACTGTGGTAGTGGATGTGATACTCCAATGGTTCTTGAGGGGGCCTGGTGCCCAGAGAGCTTCATCCTGCCAAGGACCGAGGAAGTGGATGTGATACTCCACTGGTTCTGGAGGGGGCTTTGTGCCCAGAGTGCTTCATCCAGCCAAGGACTGAGGTAGTGGATGTGATACTCCACTGGTTCTGGAGGGGGCTTTGTGCCCAGAGTGCTTCATCCTGCTAAGGACTGGGTTAGTGGATGTGATACTTCACTGGTTCTGGAGGGGGCATGCTGCCCAGAGTGTTCATCCTGCCAAGGACTGAGGTAGTGGACATGATACTCCACTGGTTATGGAGGGGGCATGGTGCCCAGAGTGCTTCATCCTGCCAAGGTCTGAGGTAGTGGATGTGATACTCCACTGGTTCTGGAGAGGGCTTTGTGCCCAGAGTGCTTCATCCTGCTAAGGACTGGGTTAGGGATGTGATACTCCACTGGTTCTGGAGGGGGCATGGTGCTCAGAGTGCTCCATGTGCAGTGTGGCCGGTACAATTTCCTCACCTGGGTGTGCGTGCCATGAGATTGGCGAGGTTCAGGTAGCATGATACGCCATGGAGGCAGCAACATACCCAACACTGCTGCGGCTTCGCATTCCACCTGCAGGTGCAAACAGTGATGGAAGTCATGCCTCATGGAAGCTGCCCAGGGTCCAGGAACTCTCCTCCAGCCTCAGACGACTGACCACTGGGGATGGTAGCCATGTCAGTGGTAGAGCCAGTGTCCGAGGACGCAGCGGGGCCAGTGGCAGTGCTTGCAGTAGTGTCTGTGGCGGCAGTGTTGGCGGTGGTGCATGGGTCAGCACCTGCTGAGGGACAAAGCAGGACATCTCCTGCAGCCTCGGATGGCTGCCCACTGGGGAAGAGGCTGGGGACTGTTGCTGAGGCTGTAGATGTGCCGGGGGCGGTGCAGGTGGCGGTGCTGGTGGCGGTGCAGGTGGCGGTGCAGATGGCGGTTGTGGTGGCGGGGCAGCTAGCAGTGTTCGCCGCCATACAGGTTGGCGTAGTCATGGACAGAAGGTGTGACACTGGTCCCTCAGTCGGTGCCACCATACCCTCTCCTGACCTGCTCTTCTGCTTTTGGCCCTTCCCCACCTTTGATGGTGCCGCAGTTGTCTTGCCACTATCCCCTTTTGTTTTTGCTGAGCCCTTGGTGGCTGGTAGTTTGGGCTTCTCCCTCTGGGATGTGGGCACCTTTTCACTTTGGCAGGTGGCGGAATGTCCTTGCCCTCACTACGTGACGCTCTGATGGGTGGTGCACTCGATGACCCCACAGTTGCAGGCACCACTGTGCCTAGGGATGTGGTGGCTGAGGTGCTGGGCTGGGACCTGGAAAGCCTTGCCCCAGGTGAATGATGGGGGGAGGTGTAGGGAAGAGGTCAATGTTAGCCAGGAAGAGTTTTTAGACACACTGGGATGGGAAGATGGAGGGGGTTTGGGAGTGGAGGTAGAGGTAGTGGTTGTAGGAGGTGTACGTCTGCTGAATTTGGGTGAAGGTGCATGGGCCAGAGGCTGTTGTGAGGTGGATGGCTGTTGGGTGGGTGTGTGCCTGCGTTTGTGTACTTTGGGAGGAGGGCTCACTGACACACTGGGAGAGGACACTGGGGATGTGTGAATGGTAGTGGGGGTGGTGAGTGCACATGAGCGGTGTGTGGAGATAGGCGTGCTGGTGATGGAGGTAGTGGCTGAGGATGTAGTGCATGCAGGTGTGAGTGGAGACGAGACAGGGAGGGAGGAGGAGGGCGTGGAGGAGGGGACACAGTGGAGGCAGTGGATGTTGATGTGTCTGCATGGGGATGTGCTTGTGTGAGTGCCTGTGGGATGTATGGTGCTTATGTTTGCCATGTCCACTCTTGTGTGTTGTGTGTGCATGCTGATCTGATGGTGTGCTTGGGATAGGCTGAGGTACAGGGGAATGGGTCTGGGCGGAGGAAGTTGGAGGGGGGAGGTGTGGACACAGGGACAATGGCTACCATCAGTGCTGAGGCCAGACCCTGAAATGCTCCCTGTTGGGCTGCCTGCACAGAATGAATGCCCTCCAGGTATGCATTTCTTTGTTGCAAATGCCTCTCTACACCCTGGATGGCATTCACAATGGTAGATTGCCCAACAGTGAGGGATCTCAGGAGGTCAATAGCCTCCTCACTGAGGGCAGCAGGGCTGACTGGGGCAGGGCCTGAGGTGCCTGGGGCGAAGGAGATGCCCACCCTCCTGGGTGAGTGGGCACAGGACACATGCTGAGGGGCTGCCTGGAGGGTGGTGCTGGTAGGGGAGGTAGCGGCTTTACCTGTTGATGCAGTGGGCACAGAGGTGCCCGCCACCGCAAGGGAGCTCCCATCAGAGGAGGAGTCGCTGTCACTGCTGTCTGCTCCTGTCCCCACCGTGGAGCCCCCCCTCACCCTCCGTCCCACTGGTGGCTTCAGACTCTGTTGCTTCACCCTCCAAGGCCAAGTGGTTTGCAGCTCCCTCCTACTCCAGTGCCAATGCTCCTCCGCCTGATGATGTTATTGCACACAAGAACAGGGAGACCACAAAAAGGGGGGGGAGACAGAAGAAAGACATGTTCAGTGCATGCAACACCACTACTGTTGGCAGACACAACACATATGGAGCAGCCCTCTGCACTATGCCATGCACTGACAGTTCCTAGAAATTTCAGCTGACCATGGGGTACGAGGCCTAAGACCAATTGCTGCACACCTGGAAGTCACAGGAGCCTGATTATGTGTAGATGGCTCTTACCACTGGTGGGGTTGGGGTGCCACATAGCCTGCCTCACAAGGGACCTTGCCTACCAAGTTCGCCCTGGCCTAGGGGAACCCACTTCCCACCTCCCCCACCCAGACACCTCGTAATGCGCGCAGTGTCAGCTGAATGAGAGTGTAGTGACCCCCTTGTGGCTGCTGTGATGCCCTCAATCGCCCATCCAACTCCGGATAGGCCACTGCCAGGATCCTGAACATCAGGGGGGGTCATGGTGCGACGGGCACCCCTCCCACGATGGGAGGCCATCCCCAGCTCGGCCTCCGCCATCTTCTTGCTCCAGCGGCGCAGGTCCTCCCATCTTTTACGGCAGTGGGTGCTCTGTCTGTGGTAGACCCCCGGGGTCCGGACATCCTTGGCGATGGCATGCCAAATACCCTTCTTCTGGTGGGCGCTGACCTAGAGGAATGGTACAGGGGAAGGGAAATTACTTACCCGTCCGTCATACTCATTGCCCACCAGTTCCCACCCATGCCCTGACGCACATACACTCACCATCCACACATGCAGGCCTTAGCCCCCCCATGTATCTTTCATCCACACCACTCAAAACAGGCATTGCCCATGCAGCATGCTCACAGTGTACTCACCTGTTTGTCTGGAGGACCGTACAGTTGCGTGTACTGGGGGAGCACCCCATCCACTAGTGTCTACAACTCCTCCGAAGTGAAGGCAGGGGCCCTTTCCCCAGACACTGTAGCCATCGTCACTTCCAGACACAGGTCACAGCAGCACTTGCAGTGTAGGTCCTCTCCTGTTGAAGGTCAGGTATCAAGTGAGGGAACAGACAGAAAATGGCGGTCACGTCTGCGCTGGTGCGTACCGTCACCGCTGGCGTGCATCGTCATTGGCTCCTGGGACCCATAGGGCCCAATGTTAACCAATGCAGAATTGAGCTGCGGTCTTCGACCGCTCACCGCGATGGTGTACGACGCCAGCGCAGTTACCTCATTTCCCCTTGTCCCACCTTACAGGTCAGACAGCCGCCATTTCAGGAGGCCACATGGGATGAATGTTAACTGAGTCACACCTGTCTGGGCGGGGAATATAGACAGATACCGGCACATTGAGGATTAGTAAAGTTTCTGCAAATAACAAATTGTGATACCTCACTGTTGGATGACTCTCTGCTCACTGTTCTCCTCCATAGGGCACGTCTGCTGGGGCAGGTGATGAGATGGCGGCATCCTCCGGTGTACAGACCCCTGGTGAACCTGTTGACTATGGAAGAGAGACACATCCTAGTCACATACAGACTTGATCGTGGAACAATCCAGGAACTGTGTGCCCACTTGGAGGCAGACCTGATTTCATCTATACGCCATCCCACAGGAATCCCACCTCTAGTGCAGGTCCTGTCTGTACTCCATTTCCTGGCCAATGGGTCTTTTCAAATAACAGTGGCCATGACATCAGGGATGTCCCAGCCAATGTTCTTGAACGTGTTGTCCAGAGTGTTGTCTGCCCTGCTGAAACACATGCACATCTACATCATTTTCCCTCAGGTGGAGGATTTGCCCACAGTGAGAGGTGACTTCTATGCCCTGGGACATATCCCTACCATCATTGGTGCCATTGATGGGACACATGTGGCATTTGTACTCCCCCGCAGGAATGAACAGGTGTATAGAAACCGGAAGAGCTACCATTCGATGAATGTGCAGATGGTGTGTTTGGCAGACCAGTAGATCTCTCATGTCAATGCCAAGTATCCTGGCTCTGTGCATGACGCTTACATTTTGAGAAATAGCAGCAACCGTTATGTGATGGGGCAACTCCAGAGGCACCGTGTGTGGCTACTAGGTGAGGGCAAGGTCCCAATACAGTTGACATAGTTGTCTGGGTATGGGGCTGTCCCTAAGGGTTTTTGTGTCTAACAGATATCCATCGTCATTTTCAGGTGACTATGGTTACCCCAACCTGTCATGGCTACTGACCCCAGTGAGGAATCCCAGGACAAGGGCAGAGGAATGCTACAATGGGGCACATGGGTGAACTAGGGGGGGTGATCAAATGCACCTTCGGCCTCCTGAAGGCCAGATTCCGGTGCCTCCATCTGACAGGTGGCTCCCTATACTACTCACCTATGAAGGTGTGCCAGATAATCGTGGCCTGCTGTATGCTACACAACCTGGATTTGCGACGGCAGGTGCCTTTTCTGCAGGAGGATGGGCCAGATGGTGGTCTTGTGGCAGCTGTGGAGCCTGTGGACAGTGAAGAAGAGGAGGCAGAAGAAGAGGATATTGACAACCGAAACAACATCATCATGCAATACTTCCAGTGAGACACAGGTAGGAAGATGTAACTGTTTCCCACATCTCATACTGTTGTTTAAGCTAGCATAAATCTGTCATTTTTACTCAGTGTATGGACCCTGACTTGTCACTTTGACTTTCCATTTCACAGATCTGGGTCCCACTTTGTGCCCTCTGCTCTGTTTACTCCTATCCTACAGCTGTGTTACACTGGTATGTGATCATGTAAATTGACATTGCTATATTCCAGAGTTATTGCAATTACACATTTGTGAAAGCACAGACTGACTCCAGATTGTTTTGTGATTGAAGTGTGTTTATTCCTGTGCAAATAAGTGGACGGGTTGAAAAATGGGCTGGGGTGATGGTGAAGGAATGTCCATGGCAGAGTCCAGTTTATTTGTTTCACAGGTGCATTTTCCAAAGGGGCATAGGAAGTGGAGCAATGGCGGTTTAAGGATGGACAGGGTGACATAGTGGGACAGAAGGGTGACATTCAGGGGGGTCTCATTTCCTGGCCGGGGTCTTGGCAATGTTCTCTGTCTTGTTGCTGGATCTCAGGGACCATTTGCGGGGTGGTTCTCCATCTGCAGGGGGTGGGGTGCTGGTGTCCTGTTGTTCCTGTGGCGGTGCCTCCTGTCCACTAGCGCCGGCGGAGGTGGAGGGCTGTTCATCATCCAGGCTAGTGTCAGGGGCCCCTTGTTGTGCCACTGTGTCCCTCCTGGTGTTGAGAAGGTCTGCCAGCACCCCTGCAATGGTGACCAGGGTGGTGTTAATGGACTTCAAGTCCTCCCTGATCCCAAGGTAGTGTTCCTCCTGCAGCGCTGGATCTCCTGAAACTTGGGCAGTACCGTTGCCATGGTCTCCTGGGAAAGATGGTAAGCTCCCATGATGTTGGAGAGTGCCTCGTGGAGTGTCGGTTCCCTGGGCCTGTCCCCCCGTCGCACAGCAGTGCTCCCAGTTTCCCTGTTATCCTGTGCCTCTGTCCCCTGAACCGTGTGCCCACTGCCACTGCCCCCAGGTCCCTGATCGTCCTGTATTAGTGGGTTTGCCTGGGTTCCCTGTAGTGGTGGACACACTGCTGATTGACATGTCCTCTGGACAGAGGGATGGGCCTGCTAGGTGGGTGCTGTGCTGGTGTTTCCTGAGGGGGGAGGCTCTGTGGTGGCTTGTGACAGTGGCAGGGGAACAGACTGTCCTGAGGTCCCAGATGGGCCGGGCTAGTCATCTTGATCCAGGCGTGCAGAGCTGCTGTCATCACTGTGGGCCTCCTCTGTGGGGGGACTGGATATGTCTGTCACCTCCTGTCCGGTGACGTTGGGTAGGGGTCCTGTTGGGGTGTAAATGCATAGTTATTGTATCTGTGTGTGCTTCTGTGTGCAAGGGGTGAGTGACCCTCTACTCCAGTGCTTGTATTATTGGCTTGGTCCTTGTGTGACTGGTGATTTTGGGACATGAGTGAGTCTCTGTACTGGACATGGTTGGGTGATGGGTGTCCATGCATTGGTGTTACATGCAGTGCTTGGTTTTGGGATGTGTGGGTTGTGTTGGTGGGGTATCTGTGGGTTGTTGGGGTGATGGGTGTGAGGGTAAGGGTGGGAGTATGTGATGGCATGCAGGTAGGGTGGGAGATAAGGTAGTAAAGATTTGCCTTACCAGAGTCCAGTCCTCCTGCTACTCCTGTGAGGCCCTCCGGATGCAGTATTGCCAAGACCTGCTCCTCCCATGTTGTTAGTTGTGGGGAGGAGGTGGGGGTCCACCGCCAGTCCTCTGTACAGCAATCTGGTGTCTGGATACCACGGAACGCACCTTCCCCCGTAGGTCGTTCCACCTCTTCCTGATGTCATCCTGTGTTCTTGGATGCTGTCCCACTGCGTTTACCCTGTCGACAATTCTTCGCCATAGCTCCATCTTCCTTGCAATGGATGTCTGCTGCACCTGTGATCCGAATAGCTGTGTCTCTACTCGGACGATTTCCTCCACCATGACCCTGAGCTCCACCTCCGAGAACCAGGGGTGTCTTTGAGGTGCCATGATGTGGTGTGGGTGATGTGTGAGGTGGTGTCTGTTGTGATGTGTGAGGGGATGTGTTGGTGTGTGTTGTTTGAGGTGCGTGGATGTTGTGTAAGTGATGGTGTTGTGTGTCTGTGGATGCTGGTGTTGTTTTTGGTAGTGTCTCTCTCTGGCCTGCTTTCAAATTTTTGGTAGTAAGGGTTTTTGGGTAATGTGGGTGTGTGTTTTATAGTGGTGTTAGTGTGTGGGTGTGGTGGGTGTATGTGTATCAGGTGTGTGTATTTTGAATTGTCCAATGTGGTTGTGTTTTGTAAATGTGTGTGTATTTTGAGCGCAGCGGTGTGTACCGCCAATGATTTACTGCGGTTGAAAGACCGCTGCGTTGATTCGTGGATCGTGATAGTGTGGGCATATTCTTGTTGGGGTGACGGTGTCCGTTTTGTTATCGCCAGTTTATCACTGACCGTTGGTGTGGCGGACTTGTGTGGGTGTCTGTATTGTGGCGGATTCCAAGCTGTGGGTCTTAATACCTGTAGCGGAATTCCGCCGCTGCAGTGGTATGTTGGTGGTCTTCTGCACGGCGGTAAGCGGGATTTACCGCCAGGGTTGTAATGAGGGCCTTTTTTCCAGTAAGTAACCCTTGTTGGTCTGGAGGATGGCTTAGTTAAGGCAGGATTAGTGTGATCATCAGGTTTAATTATTCTAGTGCCACCAAGATCAGTAAAGGTTTCCATCCTGTGTGGTCGATAAAAAAATCACTAGTAATTTTCAGTACTTGTTGATAACTCCAACTTGCCTTGGAAACCTTATGGAGGTGTTTTGCTTAGTGTAGAAACTGCTTTACAGTACCATTAATTTTTCTTGGGTTCCTTTACCCCTCAATGTGAAAAGAGCATGTTTGCTGACAAGTGTTAACCCTTTCCTCTTGCATCTGATATACCTACTTATCTCAGCGCAATTATTCAAGTCCACTGTTTCTTTCAGGCGCAGATTACTACAGCTGACTAGATGTCTGGCATAATACATCCATCTTTTGTCTGTGTTCCCCCTGGATTCCTTTGATTTTTCAGACTCTGAAGTTATTTGGGCCTGTAGGTAGGTGGGCTCTTCCAAAAAACTCTCAACTCTATGTGTTTTTCTGTAATCATGGAAACCAGTTTTACAATTCAGGATATTTGATGAGACTAAGCCTATAATCTCTTTTGTATTTGAAATGACAGAATTAGCACAGCATACATCAGCCTTGCTTGTGGTTTAGAATGGTATGCCCATCTGCTTGAGTTTAGATACAATGTAAATTGTGTCAACAGGGCATTTATTCTGTATAAGAGTACTCTGGTGGCTCACAAACCTATGTTCAGGTTTCAGATACAATGTAGAGCTAGAAAATCTGCTTAGGGCTTATTTCACTCATGTGAGTCAAATCGCATCAACCGCCCCCCCAAACAATGAATTGGGAGTCAACCTGGTTCAAAGGAGCGAGGGTAGGTTAGGTGCCACAAAGCAAGCTACTCCTCGGAAGACCCCCTTAGAGCCACTGGGAACACAGTGACACATAAAGGCCCCTGTTGATGTTGGTCCTTCTTGCAAGGGACACTTGAATATGAGGTCATGGAGGAGGCCCATCTTCTTAGGATAAGACACCAGAAATGAGCATACACTGCAGGACCTCTTGGTCAGTGTGGAATGATTCCATAGTCTGTGGTATTGTGATGGTTACTGTAAGTACTGGTAGAACTCCTGCCCACCCCAGGTGGAGATCTAAGAGATCACTGCAGAACACATTACACAATGATAAATAGACTAAATCAGCCAAATTGAGTGTTTGACAGTGGCCAAACTGTATTCCAGTTACTTGACTTGCTACACCTGCAGAACCACAATGGAACTATAACCCTATGGCTCCTATAGATCACTCCAAATAGAGGTTTGACACCATGATACTTGCCAATATGGGGGACTCAACAATGACCAAACTAGATGCCATGGTATAGTCCATGCCCAGAGAAATTAAAGTTAACTTTCATGAAATTTTGACCATTACTACTCGCCTGGATTCAAATAATAAAAAAAGGCTAGATTCTATTGTAGAGAGACTTGGCAAAACCTCTAAATGGTGTCAAGACATTTGGCACTTCAGAAAGAAACGTTATGGGCCTAGAGGGTAATTCCAGGCATGACACTGTCCAAATTATTATATGACATCAAAGAGAAAGCAAAGAAGTAAGTCAAGATGAAAGTTCTGGCTGAACAGGTACTTTGCATGCTAAAAATATTTTTTTTACCCCTTGGAATTCGAAAAGGCCGACAGCCTTCAACCAAGGTGAAATTCAACAAATGCCTAGCCACATTCCATTGTAGTGTGTTACTTGCAGCATCAACATGTCAAGATGGTACTCTAGGCAGCTAAGCAAAAGAACGATCCATTTTTCTTCGATAAACACCATATATTCATATCTGCAAACTGTTCTGCAGACATTAACCTTAAAAAGAAAAAAAGTCTTGCAGTTCGTAACAGCATGTGCCTTTGAGACATTAAATATAGTCTGCTTGACACCACACTTATGATTATCACACATAGCAGTTAAATGAAGGAATGTGACAACCCATACAAGCTGGATTTCCTGGACTCCTATTCTATGACTGTATTACAGCCTTCACACTCATTCTCTTGTGAAAGAGACTGTCCACTGCATTGCAAGTCAACCAGCAGGCCTGGAGGCTGAACCCTACTGTGGGGTTAAAACCATATGAGGTCCAACACTGATGAACTGATCCAAAGAATGAAATAACTAACTCATGAAAGAGAGAAGTTGAGCTCTCCCATGAAAAAAGACCTCAAAGCTATCATGATCTGTGGCCCGCACTAACCTCCTTGCACTGGTCTCATGCAAAGGCACTAACTTTTTAAATGCTTGAAAGTACATGGTCAGAAGCAGGAATATTATGCATGGAATGTGTGAACCATTTCAAGAGCGGCTTTGCATCTCACATGGATAAGCGACATGAGAGGCATGTAGCAGTCAGGGAAGAAAACATTTCCAATGAAGCCACAGCACTCTCACAAGACTTCCTAATGGTGGCAGCCATCTTAAACTCATAGGCCCAGATTTGCTAATGCAATGCAATGCAGAATCCAAACTTGCTACATTTTGCAAAGGGGAAATACAATACAGAGTTCTCTCTACTATGACTGGTCTGCTGCTGCTGTCATCTTTTTCAATGGCAGCCACATAAGGCTGCCTTGTGGGCTGTACAGCCTCAAAACATGATCCAGATGTGACTGTGTTCTTTCTGGAATAGGATTGTTCTGAAAGCATAGGCTTCCATTAAACACTTCTTAGCATAGACAAACGGAGAAATTTTCCAAGCATTGAAAGCGTGCACTGCAATGCAGACCCGATGTTTTCACTTGCTTCAAGTAGGTGAAAATGTTTTCATTCTGCTGGTCAATGTCGTTTGCAGGATGTAATGGGTATCTAAAGTCAAAGATACATATTTAATAACTTGAAATGAGAATTCAGCATCTACCTGTAATAGTACTTGGATATGCCTAGCAATATCTCATTGTCATCAACTCTGCACTTTTACGTGGAGTTTGTAATTTCTGAAATTAAACGTACAAGAAAGGATACAAACATACATTCACAGTATGAATGGAATAACTACCTCAAGCTTTGTCACTATGAAGTCTTTGTGAAAGATAAGTTGGGGTTTCATACATTGCTTTAATAAATGGGCCGGTACTGTCCGGTACGGAGTACCAGCACTTTTTTGTTTTGGGAGGGAGAGTACCTGCACTTCTCAAGGAAAGCGCATTACTTTTAATTGGAGAGTACCGGCACTTCTCAGGAACAAGCAGGTACTCTGGTACAGAGTACCTGCACTTCTATTTTTCCATTTAAAGCACTGGTTTTATATTAAATCAGTAGCACCACGAGGAAATTAACAATCATTAAGGATTCTGCTAGACCTCCACTTAGCAATTCATCAAAGCAGCCTAGAACTCATATGCTTAAGGTTTAACGTTCATGCACAGCATGACCAACAAGACTTATATTAATAATCTTTCCTTCACTGTCATAGGATAACTCCTAAGGACAATTGCAACAACCCCAAAGTCACAGAAATGTTCATTGTAAATACTGATATAGTTCGAATTTTGTGTCCACCAAACACACAACATGGCTTTCAGAAATACTTGTCAATGTCCTTTGATACAATCCAGCACTTGGTCTTTAGCAAAGAAAATCCTATGATTATACAGCAACACTGTATCATGATTGCCAAGCAAAAACATCATGGCCAATGAGGGAAGTTAAACCTAGATATCCATGATGGCCACCACGTCTCCATGCTATGTTAGCATTCATGATCTGATGGAAAATATAGTTTGTTGTCATGGTGCTGTCACACAGTGCATTCCCCATGCATGAGAAGACACAGAGCAATGACTTGGTGGAGAGCTGTGAGGAGAAACAGGAATCTACAGCTAATCCACCAAACACCCCCCAGTAAGAACCATAAGGGGAGATCAGGGAATCTCACCTCCTCTTGCTCATTAAAAGGACAAAATGGGGAAAGGCCTCCTCAGACACATTTATTTCAGCTCTTGAGTTTTGGACCTGTATATATAATATAGGAAACCAGCTCTCTCTTCCCTGGTTTATGATTTAGGAGACCCAAATGAGCATTTTGCAGAGTTTGGCATCTATCACATAATTGGGTAAAATTAAAACAAATGTCAAGAAATTTAACAATGGGGACTATTCCCATTGATTAAAGGTGCTAGCCAAGCAAGGGATTCTTCCTTCAGGTATAAGAAAATAATTGGGAATGCCCAGGGACGATTTATGAAGTGCAACTTACACTGGACCATAAATGTCTTAAAATGCTGAGAATCTTCAGAACACTTTTCTGAACAAATCCTGTAGTTACATTGGAGAATTCTGTCCCAGTTTTACTCAAACCAACAATCTTTTTATGCCCAATCAAATCGTCTCATATTGCAGAAGTAGTAGGACCTGCCAAACTTAAAACTTCCAGATTTTTACTTAGTTCTTTGATCTTATTGAACAAGAAATTGCACTCTTGCTAAGTGATCTGTAAATCCTTCTGAAAGTGGGACAGAGTCTGCAACATTACATGGAGATGATTATCATCCAAGACCATGTCTTTGGCCCTCACAAACTGTCACAACACTGTGGAGAGTTATGTGGAGGAACATACCTCAGATGCTAATACACCAATCTCCACCCAGTATGAAGTGTCAGAGGAGAATATAGAATCTTACTTCTTCTGGCTTGCAAATAGGATTACATTAAGGAAAGGAAGAGAAACACTCTTGAACAGATGGTACTTCTTTCAACAGGTCAACGGTACAACTCTATTTAGGGTTCTCTCCTACAGGTGTCTTAACAGGAGTGCCCACACCATGATTTCTTTTGATCTGACTTAACACATAACGAAGAGGTAAAAGCACTTGAAATCCCAATACCCTTCCATGTTACCAGATGTTCCATACACATGATGGGTAAGGAGCTTAGAAGTACATGGGGAATTGTCCCACGTTTGGAAGCACCAATAGATGCAAGAATGAAAGCTGGGCCCAATCAAGAAGGAAATGCAGATTCAGGTGAGAATAAATCCTATAGAACTATGAATCACATAGGTAGGGAAAAGGGAGGGGAAAGGAGGAATAAAATAACAGCCCAGGAATACACAAAGGCCCTCATTAGAACCCTGGCGGTTGGCGGAGAAGTGGCGGTTTTACCGCCAACACGCTGGCGGTAAAGATTTTGGAATTATGACCATGGCGGTTAGCGCCATGGTCATCCGCCACTTCCCCGACCAGGGTCACCAGCCCAGCGGTCGTCACAATACCACCGGCGGTATCATGACCCGGCTGATGCCATGGATTTCATGGGGTTAGGAATCACCATGAAATCCATGGTGGTGAACACTATCAGTGCTAGGGAATTCCTTCCCTGGCACTGATAGGGGTCTCCCCCACCTCCCACCCCCACCCGAGCCCTTCCCCTGCACCCCCCACCACCCCTGCCACCCCCAAAGGTACCCACAATACATCACGCAGAAAAAGTCATTCCTCCCTCTGGCAATATACTGATCAAACCTATCATCTTTACTCCTCAATAGCCACTCTATGGATGACCAAGTCTAATCAAGCGAATCTGGGCACTGCCTCAAGACGTATTCAAACAGCTCCCTGACCTCAGTTGACAGTGTGGGGAATCACCACTACCACACTTAAGTTCACCTCTCCTCAATTCTAACTATTTATGATTGTTTATTTCACCTAGACACACTTACCATACCTGCCCAGCTGGAGTGTATACTCTCAACCAGTGCACATTTACAAACTGTGAGCAGATTCACAATACTCCTAGCTCTATCTCACATATGTTCTAGATCACAATATCTTTCCCCTCACACGCTGGGGAATTCTCCTACCAATTGAAATCATCCTACTGTTGTTACTCCAATAACTCACCATATCTGCCACAGGCCCTTAATATTATTATCTCAGATTAACATATACCAACTCTTTTTGTCCCTTTATGAATCCCACAAGAACAAGGAATAAGTCACTCTAGATTACATTGATGAATGCGAAGAGATTGACCCACTATGTTAAAAGGAAGAACATTCTCCACTATTTTAACACAAAAGGTTTCTGCCATTGCTATCTTACAAGCGATGCATTCAGCAAAAAAAGATTAATCAAAACTGAAGAGGAACTGGGTGGGCACTGTCCTTAGTCACAGCCTTAAAGTAGACTGATGGGACCCCCTTCAAGTGGAGTTCCATTCCCCAAAAAATGTGGAGTAGTCATCCTTACCTTAAAAGCTCTGCTACTGGATGTCCTCAGGAAATGGACATATCCCGGAGGCCAACATGCATTTGTGAAAGTACACACAATCAATGCTGCATTGGTAATCAGGATAGTTCATGCAACTAACATCTAGAAACAACCCTTTCTATCTAAACTGTGCAGAATTTGTGTGAATTGGAGCCATCCAAACTCCTGGAGGGGGAGACTTCAACATGGCACCTGACCTTTTGTTTAACAACAAATACTAGACAGACACAATGGTAATGATAAGGTGATAATATGCAACCTAATGTCTGGTCATAACCTTTACATATGGCATGTGTTACAACCAGATGAATAGGATTACACAGTCTTTTCCTTTGCCCATGCATGGTACATCATCACAAATAGACTGTGTCCTGAGTCAGGATGCTCTACTTCCAGATATTTGTTATTGTGATATACTTGAAAAAGGAATCAGAAAGCACTTGCTGACACAATTGGGATATACCTCGAACATGTCACTTCCATTACACTATTATGGCAAATGCAGGCTAATATATAAAGGTCCCAAAGGTAAAGACTAAGCTAAAATCACACATTGGATAATCCAAAGAGTACAATGAGGGTACTGTTGATTCAGTGCAGATGCTTTGGACAGCAGGCAAGGAAACGTGGAGAAGTATGCTGATGTGTAACTCAGCCATTGGCATATGGACTTCTCACCTTGAATGAATTAAACTGAAATCAGCTGTAAGAGACATAATAATGCAATATAACACAGGCCCTTCCCCTTCTATATACATCTAGAAACTGAGAACATATTCTTCAATCATTTTTACACACAGAAGGCAGAGTGAACTCTGATCAAGTTTAAATGGCAGCACTGTGAGAGAAGAAAGAAGCAGGCAGGCTGCTAGCAGCTCACCTACAACTAAAAGAACCCAATGTTATCATAGCTAAAATATATGACAGTGAGGGCCACACACTTACGCATAGTGCCTCCTACTCTGAAGATTTCAAAGGGTCCAATCCCCCATTACAACTTATGTAAAGTAGGAGTTCATGGGATGCCTGAACTTGCCTAGACTATGACTTGCAAGTACTGTGCTGTTAGACAGGTAAATCACTTTAGATTAAGGTGGTCATTACAACCCTGGCGGTCGTGGTAAAGCAGCGGTGAGAACGCCAACAGGCTGGCGGAAAAAAAATGGAATTACGACCGTGGCGGAAAACACCAAAAAAGACAGCCACTTTAACACTCCGACTGCCACGGCGGTACAAACAAAAAGCGTGGCGGTAACCGCCAACAGACAGGCTGGAGACAATGTGCTGCCCACAGTATCACAACCTATCAATCCGCCACCTTTTCTGGGGTGGATTCACTGCGAACAAAAACACGGCCGAAACAGGACTTCGAAGGGAAAACGCACACCTCTACACACCCCACGAGGAACCAGGAAGCCATGGAACCAGAGCTCCACATTTTACCAGCCTTTATCTTCTTGCTCCTCTACCAGGAGCACGAACGTCTGCGGCGAAGACCACGGTGAGTACTGCACCTACGACACAGGGGAGGGGGGAGGGAAAAAACAGTGACACAGGCAACACGCAACACCCCCACCCCCACCCTCACCCACGACAACACACACACTAATACAGCATGATACATTACAGTTACACCCCCCAAACCCCCTGGAAGAATGCAAAGACAAAAGGAAATGAGGTGAACGATTGTAATATATTAAAATTCAGTAGTGAAATAATATACATACACTATTTACAAATATATACACCAAGAATATTACTCCAAGGTATTCCACCCTTAAAATCTGTGGACCACTGGGCCCACACTGCATGGGCGAGGCCCACACAAGATACCCAAACATGAGGGAGAGAACACTGCAGGGGCATCAGATAGAAATAAAACAGGCACCTCAGGGGGAAGGGAAAGGGTGGGCACCTCAGCCGGTTGAGTGCACGACGCCAAATCCACGAGGGGGCCCCATGCCCACTGTTCAATCCTGGGGAGGGCAAAGCCACAGTCTCACAAGTCTCTAAAGTGGGTGGGTTGCCCACTGCTATATCCTGGGGATTGCCAAGCCACAGTCTCTCAAGTCTCTACAGTGGGTGGTTTGCCCACAGTTCAATCCTGGGGAGTGCAAAGCCACAGTCTCTCAAGTCTCTACAGTGGGTGGTTTGCCCACTGTTCAATCCTGGGGAGTGCAAAGCCACAGTCTCACAAGTCTCTACAGTTGGTGGGTTTCCCACTGCTATATCCTGGGGAGTGCAAAGCCACAGTCTCTCAAGTCTCTACAGTGGGTGGGTTGCCCACTGTTCAATCCTGGGAGTGCAAAGCCACAGTCTCACAAGTCTCTACAGTGGGTGGGTTGCCCACTCTTCAATCCTGGGGAGTGCGAAGCCACAGTCTCACAAGTCTGTACAGTGGGTGGTTTGCCCACTGTTCAATCCTGGGGAGTGCAAAGCCACAGTCTCACAAGTCTCTACAGTGGGTGGGTTGCCCACTGCTATATCCTGGGGAGTGCAAAGCCACAGTCTCTCAAGTCTCTACAGTGGGTGGGTTGCCCACTGTTCAATCCTGGGGAGTGCAAAGCCACAGTCTCACAAGTCTGTACAGTGGGTGGTTTGCCCACTGTTCAATCCTGGGGAGTGCAAAGCCACAGTCTCACAAGTCTCTACAGTGGGTAGGTTGCCCACTGCTATATCCTGGGGAGTGCAAAGCCACAGTCTCTCAAGTCTCTACAGTGGGTGGGTTGCCCACTGTTCAATCCTGGGGAGTGCAAAGCCACAGTCTCTCAAGTGGATAACAGTCTCCACTGGTTCTGGAGGGGGCTTTGTGCCCAGAGTGCTTCATCCTGCCAAGGACAGAGGTAGTGGATGTAAATCTCCACTGGTTCTGGAGGGGGCTTGGTGCCCAGAGTGCTTCATACTGCCAAGGACAGAGGTAGTGGATGTAAATCTCCACTGGTTCTGGAGGGGGCTTGGTGTCCAGAGTGCTTCATCCTGCTCGTGGCGGCCTCAGTAGCGTCAGTGCTTTTGGCACTCATGGGCCTGCGGTGCTTGTGGCGCGGTGTCTTTGGCTGCGGTGCTTGTGGCGGCGGTGTCCTTGGCAGCGGTGCTTGTGGCGGCGGTGTCCTTGGCAGC